>NC_086175.1:55673602-55974966 GCF_023053635.1 Elgaria multicarinata webbii | reverse complement strand
GATGCACATTGCCTAGCTAGCAAAGGATCTTGGTGCTAACACAATTCTACTTAAACAATAAGATAAATAGATGGATGGATTAATAGTTAATTATCAAATAGTTATTAGTGGAATATGAAAAGGGGGCATTTAATGAATGCATCTAATTTGAAATGAATACATTGCTGTGATTTAGCTGATAATAAATGGCATTTGTAACAGATAACATTTTTGATAATATAAGAGAATCTAAACAAAGTATTAAGGACTATTTAACAACAGCAGCAGCAGCAGCAACAATAACAAGTAAAAAAAAGGAGAGCGAGAGCGCCATTACTATCCTTTCTATACTTTTCAGGAAATAAAACGATTTTGTGCAACTGGAATTCCCAGGAATATTTGAGGAACTTCTAGGCCAATCAAACCATTATAAAACCAATTTAAATTTGTAATATAAAGTATATGAATTCATTTATATGCTGGTGAGGTGAAGATTTCTTATACTCTCTGGTCAATATTCTTTCATACTTTTCTGGTGGTTCAGTTTGTAGGTTGTTGTGTTTTTGTGTGTGTGTGTTTTTAAGAACTAGCAGCAATGAAAGGAAGATGTGCAAAAATAGTTGTATGCTTAGCTTTATTGAAACTGAACATTTATCTTTTTTTGGTAATAAACCCTTTTACAGCAAGTGTAAAATTGTAATGGTTCATTTTGTCTTTAATATTACAGGTTGTCTTTTTTTTCCATGTAAGCAAAAATACTTGAATTTTTTGTTTGGTTTTTTATTTTTTATTTCTACTTTAAAACACAGCAAGGATTTGGACCACATTGCTCTGGCACCAAAAGGTTAACAGGTTATGAAAATCACAGTACAGTTTTAAAACTTCTCAGTTAGTCAATGATATTTAAAATGATAGCCACTTTTTTTTAAGTAAAGATATAAATTAGAGGTCTGTAAACAAGTCATGTTTACCTACAGAGCTATCAACTTGCAGCTACAATGACAGCAGTAATAGAAAGTCAGTGCTAAACTGAGCTATGTCAGGAAAGAAGATTTTAATCAATAGTGCGATACAGGGTAATACGATAGGTAAATTACAGTTTGGCACCTTATGCTGCATGTAATTAATTAAAAAATAATAATATCCAGGCAAAAATGAAATGAAATAAGTGCACTGTCTTAGAACTAGGATGGCTAAATGCCAGTGTGGATGGAGATTCTGGACTTTTAATAGTAGTCTAAAAGAGGGAATTTCAGCAGGTGTTGCTTGTCATGCAAGCTGAAAAGTCTCTCTTTCTACACCAATATTAAAGGGACAGGAACTCTTTGGCATCCAGCCACCCTATTTAGAACCAAGATAAAACGAACCATTTCACAGGTCGTTTCTACAAGTGGAAGCAATCAAATTAATCACGCCCTACACATGTTGGACCTCAAAAGTTACAGTTCTAGGAAAGCAAGAATATTAAAATGCACACCCACAAGGATATTAAAGTATAAATCTCACCCACCCCGCCCCATGCCCTGTTAGTAGAAATAATTACAATCCACGAAGGGACTTCTGGACAAACCACTAACTACAGACATTAATGGAATGTAGCTTGGTAGACTTGTTTCATATATAAAGGCAGCATAACCCTGAAAAAAGTTTGGTCCTCTTAAAACTCACTGCAGTGCAGCCATTACAGATAGTCCCATGGTAGATGCTTTTAAGTTTTTCTTAAATACAGCTTAGAGAAAGTGATTTATTTTTGGAGGAAAAAATGGCCCTGTTTAGGTTTGTTTGATCTTGGCAAGAGTCTGGAAGAATCATGTTGAGAGTACATAAAGAAATCCTCATTTTGTGTTCCCACGGCTTCTTGTTTTGTGCAATTGTTACTTGAAACTTTTCTTTCTGTGTTTTTTCCCCCTATTCCCCCCTTTCTTTAGTATCACAAGACAACAAACCCTCAGTCCCAAAGACAGAAAAGACATTTCACTCTTTATTTACAAGTGAGTCACTTTGGCTAGAAGGTCCCAGCTCACAAAGAATTGTTTATTTTTTGTGAATGTCTTCGTGGCGTATAATTTTGTATGTAATCCAGTAAAATATGTTGAAGATGAGAAAGGCCAGTGGGAAAGCAGCTCGGGATATTGTATCAATCCTTTTGGCACGGTCAACAAACTTCTTTTTGATGGAATCCGAATCCTTTGGGGGTGGGGGTGGGGGAGGGTTGGGGGGTGGGGCTTTGACAGCAGCACCATCTTTCACCTGTAGGCAGTGGCCCATTCCATAGCCACCGAAATTAAACCGACTATCACGACCAGGATCTTCTTCCTATAGGATGAGCAACAGAAGTAAGAGACAATCAATTGGCTGTATGAATCCCAACTACATTTGTGCCCATAAGCTAGGGTGACCATATGGAAAGGAGGACATATCCTGTACTTTCTGTATCTTTAACAGTTGTATAGAAAAGGGAATTTCAGCAGGTGTCATTTGTATGCATGCAGCACCCAGTGAAATTCCCTCATCACAACAATTAAAGCTGCAGGAGCTCTGCTCCCTTTTGTATCTGATCAAGAGAAATTCCCTTTTCAATAGAACTGTTACGATACAGGAGCCCTGTCCTCCTTTCCATATGGTCACCCTACCATAAACTGTTGAGCAAAGTGTTTTATAATCTGTGTCATAACACTGTTTTACGACATGCCATTGGCCTTGATAATACCAATACATTTTGGGGGAAAGAGCATACAGATACATTCTACCTTTTTCACAGTGACAGGGAGTGTGGTATAATGGACAGAATGTTGAACTTTAGTTCAAATTCCTGCTTGGCCATGAGGAGCATGGGGTGACTTTGGGCCAGATACTGACTGGGTTTACATGATCACTGCAGCCCACCATGGCTTATTTAAAATATGGTGGGTTGTGGCATGTGCCAGCAGCCATTCTGAATATTCAGCCCCCAGCGGGGAATTGCCATGGTTTGCCATGTCATCCAAACCCAGGCAGCAGGGGTTGTTTGGGGGTTAAACAACCCACAAATAATCCATGCTCTGCTGTAAGGTTATTTAAGGGTTGTTTAACCCACAAACAACCCCTCTCACTTGGATGTGGATGACTTGACCAAACAAAACAATCCCATGTCTGGGGTTGAACATTCAAAATGGCTTCCAGCACATGGTGGATTGAGATGATCATGCAAACCAGACTATTATCTCTCAGTCCAACCTGCCACACAGGATTATTGTAAAAATGAAGTGGGGTTACTCCATGTATGCATCTTGAGCTTCTTGAGAAAGAATGGATGATAGCAATGATGATTCACAACAACAACAATGGCTTCCTCTAAAAATTCCTAGGAATTGTGGTTTAGTAAGGGTGCTGAGAAGTATGTGTTAGAAAGCCTAAACCCACCTCAAACCATATTTGCCTGGATTTCATATGGGGAAGGGATATTAAACCAGTATAAATATGTGTTGTAGACCTGCCCAGATGATTTAGAATAACCTAACGCAATAAACAATTTAAAAATGCAAGTTTAACTTCATACTTCAAAGGCCTCAGTTTAAAATATGACAATGTTCTAAATGGAAAAAGGAAAAAAGTAAATTACACATAAATTACAGTAAAGGCAGACCAAATATCCAAATACAAGTCCATTCGTAATTGGTGCCTATATACCACTCTTTCAAATGTAGCTAGTGTTGTTAGATCTTTTATCCATTGCATTATAGATGGTGAGCTTTTATCTTTCTAGTGTTGTAGTATCTGTCTTTTAGCAGTCAAGGGGGCATGAAAAATCCATTTGTTACATTCTAAGAAGCAGGTACATAACTATAACGAATGTCATCACACTGGGGAAAATCGTGTTTACTTACCGTCACTTCTCTGCCCGCGCCTTTGTCCCTCATTACTTCCTTTTTTGAAAGAGGAAGTAAACAACATACACATGGCCCATTCAGTGGGCCATTTTGATTACGCTGCTTCTCCAGCTCACAACAGGAGATAGCAGCAACTTTTGTAGTGCAAAGAAGGCTAGAAGGGGAGGGAGGTATGTGACATTGTGAGAGGGACCCGCGAAAATCCATGAGTGCCCAGTAATGAGCGTGCAATAAAACGCTTGTCTGATGGAGCTCAACATGTACATTAGAAAATATTATAGAGCTTTCCAATGCAACGTTTAGGTGCCTGATGACTTCCTCCCAAAAGGCAACTATTGAGCTTTTCCAGAACATATGAACAAAAAGCATTAACTGTATGACAACTCCAGCAATTAGCCGACTTAGTCAAACCTTTGCTAAAGAGACATTTGTTTTATTGTTTTATTTTGTTAATACTCATAATTAAAAATTGATTTTTTTTAAAAAAAAAAACAGAACAATCCAAACACAACTCTTTTACACATATGGTTTGATTAATTTAGTACTTGAACAACCACTGCGTGAACAACCTGAGCAGTTCCCCATTAATCTGTGGCATCCCAAAGAAAAATAATTGTTTTGGGGGTGTTTTCCTTCCAAAAAGGTAGCTGTTCGGGTTATAGATAAGTGAAAAATGCCTTGGTACATCTGGAACAACCTGAGTTCCTTTGTAAACCCTTAATGACACTTTCATAAGAATCTAGAGCAGCTGTGCCCGGGACGCTTTCTATTTTACTTAGCATTGTATGCAGAAGGAATGTAAATCCAGTTCAGAAGGTTAATTGAAGGAGAACAGATTATTGGCAGCCAGTGTTTTGTGTCTTGAATGTATTCGGGAGCTTTCAAATAGGGTTATAGCTTATTATATGAGGTACTCATCTGGCTTGTCTAGCTTTTCCCAAATATAATGAACTCCTGCTTTCTGAAGCTCCTGATGGATTCGACTATGGCAATCCAGGGTGGGGGGGAGCTCCTTCCCCTCACACACCCTTGCAGCAACTTATCACCCTGAATTTTGAATCCTTCCCTCTTGTCGCAAACTATTCTACACTTCAAACACATCTTTTTTATGCTGATTTAACACTTGGAGTTCCCCAAAACAACCTTGGAATTGTAGTTTGGTAAGGACGCTGAGAATTCTTTATCACAGATCCCTAGCCCCCTCATAGAATTACAGTTCCCAGGGTTCCCTGAGGAGCAGAAATGAAATTCAGTTGGTGTTTTTTTTAATCCATTACATGGGATGAGGTTTTAGAGTAACATGGTAGCATTCTAGGCTCTGCTACCTTAGTATATGGTGTCTTTTGAATACTTGTGTCTTCTCTCTCTCTCTCTATGTTAACTTTTCTCCCTGATATGATTAGCCTACTACGTGTAGGCAGTGTTTTTATATGGCAGAGCATTCAAAAACATGACACACACCCCACACATCCCTGCAATCTGAAATGGTACAGTCCAGGATCCTACCATATCAATCTACCCACGACCTCATTCTGTATATGGAGATATGCCCTGAGGAGTTGCTATAAGGGGAATGTGGGAGGAAAGTTCTGAATTTCAAAAGTGGCTCATCAAAGAGTTAAATGAGCTATTGAAGGGCGGGGGTTGGGGGAAGACTGAAAAACCATATAGCTCATGGAAGGTTTGCTGTGCAGTTCTCTGGATAATGGCCTGTGGCTGTGCATCACTCCCCTTCCTCTAGCAATCACTAATTTTTCTTTTTTGGATATTTAAAAGGCCTGAAAACAGGTCTTAGTTTTGATGTTTTACCAAATTGGCTGCGGCAGATGAGGGGGAACATCTGGAAATGACACAGCAAGACTAGTGAATGTGTGGATGAGCGCACAATTGGTGAAAAATGTAAAAGGGACAAAGAATTTTGATAAAGGTAGAGAAGCGTGGGTTGGGAGATGATCAGGGAAAGAGGTGCTCTGAAATGTTTCTATAAGCAATCTTTCATAGCACTACAGAGTGTGGAAAGATTAGGACCTGCTTAATGCTGTTCAAATGGTGTGTGTGTGTAAAATCCCCAACGTGGAGCATTATTCAGACAAGGCATGAATTACATGCACAAACACACATGTTTTACCATACATGGGAAGTTGGTTCAGCAGCTTTCCTAAACTGGTGCCCTCCTGATGTTTTGGTCTTTAACTCGCATCAGCCCGAGCCAATGGTCAGGAATGTTCAATGTGCCCAATGGTCAGGAATGTTAGGAGTGGTAGTCCAAAACATCTGGAAGGCACCAGCTTGGGGAAGGATGGTATAGGGCCTTGCCACTAGATCTCCAGGTCACTACCACAACTGCTCCTTCGTAAGTTTTGATGGAAAAGGAAAGTGGGATAGCTGCCCTAACCAGTTAGTACTGGAATCCAGAAGAAATCTTGAATTTGCTTTTTGATCCATCTCCATTTCTAGTCTTGCTTTCATTGAATAGTCACTGTTTACCAGCAGTAGCCATCCAAAGTGTCAACAAGAGACCGTACCAAGAATACACCCACCAGTCTTAGCTTTGAATGTTTTGCAGAACTACTTCATCCTAGGAAACTGGGCAGCCTCAACGTTTTGCAAAATATATCTCAGCAGTTCAGTAGGTGGTCCATGCCTCCTTAACCCACAACAATACCCCATTTCATTGTGAAGAAAAATTCCATTCAAAAGCCATTCGTATTGCTCATTACCATTGCAATTAATAACACACACCTTATTTCTTTTATTTCCTTTCCTCATTTTTGACATCGTTTATTGACAAGTTTGTATAAACTGCTTACTTCTAAAGATTTCAAAGTGGTGTACATGAATAGACACATAAAAATACAAACTAATACCCAGAATATAAGGTGATAGGCTATGCTACATTACACAGGCAAGGGTTGCATAAACAGATAGGTTGTCAAAAATAAAAAGGCACATGTCTAACCTCAGGGTGACCACACTGATGGGCTTCAATGTATAAATCATAGCAAATGCAGCTCCCTGAACACCCCACTGTTTCAGTCTATGCTATCTGATCAGACTGTCTAACCTGGGGTCCCCATCTGTTACTGGACTACAATTTTCATCCTCCTGATCCAGCATGGCTTATGGTCAGGAATGATGGGGGTTGTAGTTGAACAACTTCTGGGGACCCCAGGTTGGGAAAAGCTCTACTAGGTTATCAAGCTAATTCCTCTGGCATTGTGCAGCATCCTTCACTACAGTATGCTCTACTATCTACTGTCCAAAATTAAATGACTCACTCTCAATATTGACTCAGTTTTGATAAGGATGATCATTTTGAATGGAGTGCATACAATGTGGTCTTATGCCTTACACCTAGTTTCTTTAAATCTGAACTGCTGCAGTGAGCAAACATCTTAAAAGAGTATATGGTTTAATTAAATTTCAAGGACAAAAAAAAATCTGAATGCTAGTTTTTTGCTAAAGGACTTCAAGGAGGCTTCCCCCATATGTTTCAGAATCTTTTGCAGCATATGTATACAGTAGGCCCAAAGTATACATATACCACAAGAGTCTGAAACATAAAGGGGAATCCTCCTTGAAGTCCTTTAGCAAAAATCTAGCATTCAGATTTTTTTTTGTCCTTGAAATTTAATTAAAACATAGCAAAATACTCACTAGCAACATACTTTTATATTCTTTATACTGAGCTAAGGGCACAATATTCTCCTTCACAAGTTCCATCCCAATGTTCCTATGCAGTTTCTGTGCATTTAAATGAGGCTATATCCTAGGTGGATTGAGCCCTCAATTTATAATAATAAATCATTTACCTAAGGACATTTTTACAATAAGAAACCTGCTGGTATATTTCATCTGACTCACTGAATAGCCAGTGAGAGGATGTCCCAATGAAACAAAATAATTACGTCAGTCTGCTTACCTGTGTAACAAGGTGAAATTTTCCATGACTTTTAGAGAATAGTTGGTTTACTTCAGCATGAACTTCTATAGGAAACAACCTACAATACCCAGATGCTTTATAGAAAGACCAGATTTCACTATTTCTGTTGTAATTGGCTCTTCATGGTTTTAATGTTTGTGAACCGCCCAGAGAGCTTCAGCTATTGGGCGGTATAAAAATGTAATAAATAAATAAATAAAATAAATAATTGCACAATCAGTAGTGCAATTAGGTAATTTTAGACTCTAACCCAGGATGTCTCTTTCTGTGTGTGAGTATGTCCCCTAAGAACACCATATACTATATAACCAGATTCTTGGGAAAAGGCAATTGTTTGATAGGCCAAGGAATCCCTGTAAGCCTGAAACATGGTATATCTTGTTCTAATTATGCAATACATGAGGGAATTAGTAAATCATGGCATAGTGAGTATGGAGCAAAAAGGTCCAGTGCTAACAGAAACTGCACTTCCATCTACCTTTTCATTGCCTGTCCTAAATTGGAAGTAATATGCCAGTTTTCAATGAGCATACACACCAGCTGTGAAACGCATGTTCAACCAATAAGAGGGACCTGTTTGAAGCATTGAGACTTACCTTCAGCAAACTCCCAACATGTGATTTTACCCCAATTACTGTCACATCTTGAAGAAAGAAGCTCATCAATAACATTGATTGCTGCTGCTGCAATCTTCAAATCACCTTACACGTTGAAATGAATGTATTTGGAGCACACTGGAAGAAAGGGCTGTGTGGGTGTTCTTTCTGTTGCTAAATTAATATCTGCATCTGGCAAGCACAGTGTCTTTTTTTTCTTCAAGTGGGCAAAAGTATATTGAAATAAGTATAAGAAAAACATTTAATAGGCAACACTTCCATGTGAAGTGTATCAATTTAACTTATTTCAGTAGTTGAATTTTTAATTAAGGGTGAGCAAATCTGTCAATTTCACTTTTGTCTGCATTCAAATTGTTTATATTTCAAGTTCTTTCTCAACTATGGGGCTGTCCTCATGGGGTTTTTTCCTGTGGCTTGGCTGCATTGTAAGGTCCTTTGTGGCACATGATATTGTGGCCAGCACACTCCCAACCAGCCACTTCTGCTTGGAAAAGCCACAGTACTGGAGAGCCTTTTTACTCCATTCTTTTTAGTTAAAGCGGTTCTCAGGTGCTTGATCTGCAATGTGCCCCTGTGCCTCCACATTAGAAACGGGGTGTGCTTGTGACCTGGCTGTGATGTGGACCAGCCCTTCCCCCATTCAGTTCTTTAGCGTTCCCATTGAGAGACGTCTATGTGCTTCTTGCATTAATTAACACCGGAACTTTGTTAATTCACTTCTCTGATGGGTTGCTAGCTCCAGAGCTGTGCAGCTCCAGAGTTGCAAAGGGACTTTGCTTCTGTGATGTGGTGTTCGTTCTGGAGCTGCAGTAATTGAGTTCTCTGACGTAGAGTCAGGGCTGGTGTGATACTTTTTGAGGTGGGGTTTATTTGTGCCAGTGGGGTGCTTTCATTAGGAGCCAGTATTATGAGTTAGTAACTCCTGATTCACATTCATTAAACTATAGTGGCAGGGGGAACCTGGAGAGGGGTGGGTAGCAAGCCTCTCTCCAGATGACGTGGGTGCTACTCCACCCACCTACTCTGAAGTATGTCTTTTCTGGCATTGAAAAGCCAGGTTTTAGGGACAGCTGGCTCTGCCACGTAACAATGATGGAGCAGGGCCAATTTCAGCATACTGTAGAAAATAACAACAATGCATGCTCCTCCTGTGCTCATGAAGATGAGGCCTAGGAAGCACTTTGCAAATTGTGGTAAACAAACTGAAACAAAATTCTCACCCATATGCACCAGTCAAATTCTATTGGTAAAGCTGTTCCCAGCATGGAGAGGACCACGCTGTACTTGCCTGCCATATAACTGTTAAAGATGGGAAGCCTGTCAGAAAAAAAAGTTGGCAACCCTAATTAAACACTCACATAGTTCACAAGGATTCAAAGCCAGCTCATTAAAAAGTGCTTAATTGTTTATCAAGGAGCTGCTGCAAGAATGAGTGGGTAGCAATGGCAGCTCCTTCCATGTCAAGAGCACAGGACAAGGTGAGGGCCAGAAGAAGCATTTCAGCTGCTGTCACCTGTAGCGGTTGTTAGTACTAGAAAGACCACTACAGCATTGGGGGTGAGAGGGCAGTATAAAGTGCTTCATTAAGAAGGTAATGTGTGAGCTAATCCTAAAAAGCTTCATTAAATGACTTGAGTGATGCTGTAGTAAAAATACAAATGCAGTGTGTGTGCATGGGGGGGGGGAATAAAGATTTGGATATGTTCTAAAAATAAATAAATCCCATGACTGCTTTAGCATGTCTCAGTGAAAAATAGATCAATCATAAAATCACCCATGCTCACCCCCACCTAGGGCGCCCTTGTCCAGAGCCTCCATTACTGCACACAATGGAAGCTCCAGAAATTACATATCTCCTACTTTGCATAAATTATGGCCATAAAGGCCTCATTTGCGTGAGATTAAAAGTGTGAACAATGCACCCACACCTTTAATTATGTGTAAATGGGGCTATTCAATAAATGGGACCATTTTCACAATGTAGGAAATACACAATTTCTGGAGCCTTGTGGACAGGCTTGCAAATTGCATATTTCCTATTTGGCAGATGGGCTTGCAACCTCATCAGACGTTCACCGAGTTTCAAAGAAGCTTGGTCAATTCCACAAGCGGGGGCGGTTGACTACAGTGGGTTGGTGACCACCCCCCAAGCCAAACATGGGTGAATCTGTCCACCCCTACCCATATCCTTTTATAATAACATACACAGGTGAACTGGCCCTCTGGCTTGTTGCCTCGTAGAGTTAGCCCCAACAGCTGGATCAGGAAGGAATCATGAATGCAGATTTTTAATTTCATGGATATATGCATGCAAGCCCCTTGTTAAATTAGGGCATGACACTGGGCAATCATATTGAATAGGGTCCCAGCTGTAACAATGTATGAAAAAGCAGTGCCTGCTGATGGTTCCAATGACATAGGGGCGGTCAGTCAGAACTCTAAATGAACGCTGAACGCTAGGTTCAGCATCTTGGATAGCTCCTCTAAGAGTTCTGGCTGGAATCAGAGCCGATTCACCACTCCACTGTCATCGAAGCTGCCAGTCTCCCCTGTGAAAAAGTATGCATGCATGTAGAAATTAAACTTTGGAAGGACTTAGATAATGATCCTGTCACATGGTAAGTCTAGTGTGGACCCATCGTTTTCAAACTCCCACAAGATAACACATGAAACAAACAGCAAACATCATATGGGAAGAAAAGATGAATGCCACTGTCATAAAACAGTAAAAACAATGAAACAAAATAAGCAGACACACACACACACACACACACTGTATACAACAAGAGCCAGGAGAGAAAGTGCCAATCAAAAAACAAACAAGAGAGACAGGCAACACAGGTATGAATTACCTGCATCTTGCAACAATAAAACAGTCCTTCTTTGTATCAGCGTGTACATCTTTTATTTGCAACAAGTAACCTAGACAGCATTTTTCTGGGCTAATAAAGATGGCCCTGCCTCAAGCACATAAAAGGGGCAGTGTTTCTCCACCCTGCTCTCCATAGAGCTACATTATTGATTCTCAGCACATAAATATAGTAAAGGTATAGCACAAAGAACACAATGTGTGTGTGGGGCGGGGGGGAGAGAGAATAAGAACTATCTGAACAGGCTTCAAAGATCATTTCTTTGATATCTCCAGACTCAGGGGGAAATCTTTGCAGTCATCCTGGTCACAGTTGGAAGTGGTATTGTTAGTGGGAAGTTAATTTGAATGAAGTTTAAGTATTCCATATGAAGCGGATGACTTGTGAAGTTACATTTATTTATTTGTTATATTTGCATCCTAATTTGCTCAGAGTATTGTACATAATTCATTTTATTTATTTATTTATTTATTTATTCATTCATTTGAACCAAAAAAATGGCACTCTATGTGGCTTACAGAATAATTGATTAAATTAAATTAAATTGATTAAAACAATATGCTAAAATACAATTCTCCCCCCTTTATCTGCACAGCAGTCCTGAGGGCAGGTTAGACTGAGAGACAGCGACTGGTCTATGGTGAGCTTCACAGCCGAATGGGAAACTGAACCTGGATCTCCCTGGTCGTAATCCAAAGTGGCTGTGAAAGCTAGTTTCCAAGCTTCTCTGACAAGCTAATGTGACCTAGAAGGGATCCAGACGCTCACTATGCAGATGAAGGAGGCATGACTGTATAGATGAGCTCAGGCAAAATGGTACTCATTGAGTTCCATGGGTCAGAGTAAACAGGGTGTAATATAGGACCCAGCTGGGGTGTATGTGTAGAGGGGGAAAGAATTAGGTTGACAGTATTAAATGGCTTTTTTTTTTCATTCTTTCCCATCTGAAGTTAGTCTTAGAATATGTCTACAATGACGTTATCTCAATTTATCTGTGTTCCTCAATTGCTCTTGCTTCTCAGCCTGCCATGCAATGTTGTGATCTCTCTCTCTCTCTCTCTCTCTCTCTCTCTCTCCCCCCCCCTCTCTTTTCTTCTACTGCACATCTCTAGCTTCCCTTCTGGACATCGCACTTAAAATAGTAAAATTAATTATGCCCTAGCCAGTTTAAGAAAGGTGCTAAATAATTCATTAATCCCGGTGTCGAGTTGACATGTAAACGTAGCACCAGTCTGGATCAGTTTTGCCACACTGAAGGGACACAGCAGATGCTGTGTAATCACATCGCCAGTTTCAAAGCTGCATTGTCTAACTCATTTGTAAAAGCAGGACATAACTAAGAGGTGACATCCCTACCAAGTACTCTGAAGAGATAAACCTACTTTCAGTCTTGCAATGAATAATAATGTAGGACTAGTCTGTCTCACTCAGGTAGATACACAGATTCTTTTTAACCTTGCTGTGCAGTCTGAGCACAAAGGGCCCACGTTAATATGTAACAGTTCTGCTTTTTCAGCAGATGTATTTTATCAAGCACTGTCAAATAGGATACTCATGACAATGATTAATAACGAATAATACAAAGGTAAATTGCATTCATGCTCTTCCTGGTATATGGGGTATGCACAAGGACGACTAAAACCCACCCGTGTAGGGGAGCCATTCACACAAACAGCTTACCAAGATGGAGGTCCAGTCATGTGTGTTACGAACAGACCAAAAAAACAAACAAAATCTGTAATACATTTTTGTTGACACAAAAGAGGAGAGGGGTTGAAAGAGTTCCCCCACCCTGGCCTAGCATTTGCAGATGGAGGGATGTGACAACAGATTAAATCCATTCACAAGATGGCAATAATCGCAGTCTCCCAATAGAGATCCATGTCACAACTGACACATGAATACCTGTTCTAGCTGAAATGCAGAGCAGGAGGAACGTGGAGGTGAAGATTGCCTCCGCCAGTCCTCCCGCTCTCTATTGGATAGCTTAAGCCTCCAAGTAGGATCCCCATAGGATTGTGCCATATTACAAGTGAAACAACTCTTAACCTGCGGAAATCAAAACAGAACCAAAAAGAAACAAAATCTGTAATAAATTAACAGACCCAAGTCTTTCTTCTTCTCCATTATTATTACTAATGTAAAGCCCATGTGGCCACGGGTGCTTTTTTGCCCCTCAGTCCCCTCACCAAAGAGGGGCTCATGAATAATGCAAATGTGGCTCACACATAGTGAATCCCCCTCCAAAATCGCATGCAGCGTAGCCCCACAGCTCCCTTGCACATCCCGATTGCCCGCCTCATCCCCTTCGCCCTCCCCACTAGTGGTGACATCCTAACCGCATGGCTGTGGCCGGGGCCCAGCTTCATGCCACACTGTTTAGCCAAGCAGGGCTATCTGTCAGCCCACTGGTAGAAAGGCTGCCCTTCCTGTTTGGCATGGAGGAAATTAATTTCTATTAAAGCTCAAGCTTTGACATTTTTTGAACTTTCACTATTTTCTGCACATCTACACTGCTCAAACTTTAGTTTAAAACAAAATGAGCATATGGTAGATCCCAGGAAAAAATTCTTTTATTGTCATTGTCATCGTCATCATCATTTTAAGGACAGGCTTAGGAACTGCAAGATCCTTGCAGTTTGGTATATCTCTAGTACACACTGACTTAGGGTGACCATATTTGGGAAACCGAAAAAGAGGACACCTAGTGTGTGTGTAGGGAAGCAGCTTTCTGAGTCCTGCAGAAAGTACGTTATTCCCCCTCCACCTTAAAGAACCCGATTGGAGTGGAGGAGGGGAAATGATTTCATTCTGCACCACCACCATCCACTCCAATTGGGGCCTTTTCTATAATGTCCACGAATGACCCACTTTCCCCTTTAAGACCTTAATTGGAGCTCTGGGTGGGGGAATGATGTGCCTCAAGAAAGCATGTCATTCCCTCCTGCCATACTAATGGCAGCCTTAAAGGGGAAGGTGTGTCATTCCAGGACATTATTGAAAATTATAGAAAATCCCCCCTGACACCATGGAAAGAACAAAAACCAGGACAAATCCGGGGAAATCCTGACAGTTGGTCACCCTAATTGACTGCACTTTGCATTTGTAATTAGCAATACCTTTGGCAGAGGAAGATTATAGAGCAGCAGGAAGCAGCTCTGTTGCCAACGCAGGAAGGCAGAGCATTAAAATACACAAATGACTCATTCTAATAAATGGGCCCACTCCATAAAGACAGTGGAGCAACAGTATATTGGGAAACTGCACACAGAACCTACCAAATGATGACTTGAATGTTTATTCAAGGTCCAGGCCTGATTCAAAGTGCTGATACAAAGCCCTAAACGGCTTGGGGCCAGGTTATTTGAAGGAATGCCTCCTCCCATATGTACCTGCCTGGACCTTAAAATCATCCTCAGGGGTCCTTCTTCGTGAGCCCCTGCCAAAGGAAGTGAGGCATGTGGCTACTAGGAGGAGGGCTTTCTCTGCTGTGGCACCCCGGCTGTGGAATGAGTTCCCCAGAGAGGTTTGCCTGGCGTCTACACTGTATTCCTTCCGCCGCCAGCTGAAGACCTTTTTATTTTCTCAGTATTTGAACACCTAATTTAACTTAAATTTAAACTTTGCTGTTTTAATTCCGTATTTTAATCTATATCAATTTCTGCTGTGTGGTTTTATCCTGCTTGTGCTTTTTATATTGCATTTTGTGTTTGTGTTTTTAGACTGTTGGTTGTTTTATTGTGCTTTTCATGGTTTTAATTTTTGTGAACCGCCCAGAGAGCTTCAGCTATTGGGCAGTCTAAAAATGAAATAAATAAATAAATAACTATTCAGCCCTCCACTTCCCAGTGGGAAATACTAGGCTATCAGGCTGAATGCAGCTTTTACATATCTGAATGAAAAGAGTGAGACTTGGTACTCTTTGGTTGCTTGAAGTTAAGGTGGATATAAAATGCATAAGCACTTATTATTTCTAGATGGCTTGTTATTTCTATAGTGTACTAAGTGGTTTACAATACTTAAAATTCCCAAATGTTCCTAGTATTAATTTAATAAGATGAAGACAAAAGGAATTGAGAAATAAAGGGAGTAGAAAGATGTGATGACAAAGCTAGAAGTAAGAAAAGGAATTCTGAATTTCGGTTCTAGCAGTGAGATAAGGTGGCACGGGTTCATCGAGAGATTTACAGATGAGAAGAAAATTCTTAAAACTTTATATTATCTAAATAAATATAAAATAATGGAAGCCAGGAAAGGGAATAATAAAGGAGGTGTTGTGGTGTAAAACATTACAAACTGTTTTGTTTTATTTTTTTAAAAAAAGAAAAAATCCTTTTAGGTAAACATTTCCAATTCAAAGCAAAGAAAAAGAAAGGAAAACCCTCCATGTGCATGCAACCTTAATTTAGGAAGGAGCTTTTAAATTGTGCTTCTATTCACCTTAAAAATAAAAGTGTGCTTTGTTTTCTGGTTCTTTTCCAGCGCTTCATGCCCTATTTTCAATTTGCACTCTTTTTCCAGGCACAGAAAAGAATGGGTGTATTTGCACCCAGCAGGTGGTCTCTTTTCATCATTTGGAAAATGGCAAAGTACAGTTGAGGTGTGTTCCCTGCTGTTCATGAGCAAATTGTACGTCAAACCCAGTGAACTGAAGTAGAACCCTTTCCTCGCCTGATGAGTATCACTTGGGCACTTGTACAAAGTTCTAAGTTTAAAGATAAGCCACCCTCTCGGGCTCTGCAACAGCCTACTGAGGTAAGAAATACAGATTAGATCCCAAATGGATACATGAGGTTAAACTGCAAATAAACCAGAAAGCTCTATCTGGAGCAGACTGAATGGTCTGTCCTCATGTTTGACTGCAGGTCTTTACAAGATTATTTATTTTTAAACTAATACTAATTATCTGGCACTTGTTCTTTTAAATAAATCTTGGCTTGCTCATGTAACAGTAAAAACGTTATGTTTCCAGAGATTACTTTTTGAATGCCTGATTCTCAATGGGGTGGTACAATTGTACCTGGGCTTCACCACCAGGGCTGGTAACAAGGGTAGATTTGGTTGGGCATCTGACAAGGGTCCTCACCCCAACAAATATCCACTGACAAGAGCCCCATAGAGTTGCTCCTCTTCCTCCTCCTCACCACCTGTTTGTTCTCCTGCCTTTCCCTCTGGCCAAGACAACTATGGTGGGGAGGAGGAGGAGCAGTAGATGCCGCGGGCTTCTTGCTCACTGGCTCTACCTGCAAAGTGAGCAAGAAGTTGCAACGATGAGAAAGAGGATGAGGAGCAGCAATAGCAGCCAGTGACAATGGTGGTGGGAAGGGCCCCCATTGAAGGTGTCTTGCCCAAGGGCTCTCAAAAACCTCTAGCCGGCAACGTTTACCACTTCATGATGACTATGTGGATCCCCATGATAGAATAATACTCCATACCAAAAATCAATCAATAAATCTCTATACATAAAACAAACTAGATATCAGGGAGAAGCCTAAGCTAGAATCCTTCTTTTGACATTTATAGTACAATCCAATATATCTCTGCTCAGAAATATGTCCTATGGAGTTCATAGGGGTTTACTCCTTGGTAAATGGATTAGGATGTCAGGTGGGCTTTTTTGTTTTTCGGTATGGATGATAACTCAGTCATGTGAATCCCCACCTGCGCTCTGAAGTGGTACAGCCCAGATACAGATCCTCAGTGGGAACTAGCTATAGGTTTTCATGCCCTATTCATCATGATTTCCATGGTCTTTCTCAGTAATCTTTCCCTTAAAGAGGAAAGAAAAAGAAAATCCCAGGACACTTATGCCATTGCTCATTCATGTGCCTGGGGGTCACATTTATGTCTCTTGTACACATTGTGTATTGCATTTGGTCACATTTATCCTTCAGGATCCTTGCCTTCCTGTCCCCATGCACTATCATTGAAATTGATCTTGTAGCTCTTGGGGCAGGAAGTGGTTTTTTTGCTAGTCTATAAAGTGTCATGTACATTGACTGAGACTATTGAACCATTAGGATGCAACTGAAATCTCCTTCCCACACACAATTGTACTCATCATTTATAGGAATGTATGAGAAATTTGGTTCAGTTCATTTTTGATGAAGCTTTACCCAATTTGCACTTTCTAGACTGAACATGGATGCAGGTCTGGGGTCAAAGTCCACAGATTTGTGAGCTTGCAATGGGCTTTGTGAATCTCCCCCCCCCCACACACACACACACAAAAGCATTCAACAGGATGCATACATTTGAAAAATGTTCATGAAAAAAATCTTACTTTTGAAAAATGACACAAATGTGCATTAATCCATGGGGGAAGAATGCTACATTTCAAAGATGCACACAATAGATGTGTACATTTTGTGGGGGAAATACACATGAAAATATACACACAGATTTTCATGCAAAGAGGGGAAAAAAACAAAGCTCAGAACAAGCTTCAAGATGGAATTTGGAGAAGTTTGTCAAGCTCAACTTGTGCCGATTTGTACATCCCTTTGGGCAGTGAAGAAGCGGGGTGTTAGCAGAAGTGGCTAAATAAAGCAGACTGAATCCAGAAAGCAAAGGGCTTGACAAACTTTACTGAGGCATAAAGAGAAAGTCCCCTGGCAAGGCAGCCAGAAATATACAACAGCAGAGCAAATCAGGTCAGGGATCTAGCAGAATGAAACCACCACTACCACCACCGTCATCACCATTACTAGAAAACATACTGAACATGCTAGTCTTTTTATGCATCAGAAGCCAAAGTTAAAACAAACTTATTTGGCGCCACCTGATTGCTAGGTAACACCCCACCCTTGTGATCCCTGCATGCACTGGCTGTTGGCTAACTTTCCTTTTTACCTTAACCCTGCTGGGAGCAACACTTCATGATGATGTAGCATCGATGATGACTACTGGGAAAGGGACTCTGTGGTGTGAATGCCCATGAATGTCCTCTCCACCCCTGAAATTTGCTTGAGCGTTTTGGGCCAATGGGCCCCCTTCCACCACTTCCTTGTAATCTAAAATCTGAGCCAAACGTTCTCAGTGAAGAGCTCTTGTTTCAGCACTATAGACAACCTAACTACAATAATGTGCACAAACTTCCCCAATCTCTTCCATGTGTGTATTGAGGGATGTGCAAGGGAAGCTGTTCCCTTCCATTTAAGCATGGAGCTCCGTGTGGATTGGAATTTCCTTGTGCACAGGCAACCTCTGGATTGCTCAGTGTGTGTTCAAATTGTGTGTGTGTGTATACAGGATACGCACATGCACATGCACACACATACACTACATTCACATTCTGGTAGCTTAAGTGCTATAATGCCTGAAGAAAAATTACCAGCACACCACTGGAGTATTTATCTCCAACAGAGGCAACTTTGATTTCTTCTGTTAAGCAAACAAGGTGTTAATGAGAGGAGAAATTGTGAAGCCCTTCAGATCTGGGTTCTCCTTTTTCACAATGGAATGCATGTGCTTGAGCTTGCATTGTGAATGCTAAAAATAGCCCAGTAAAACGGGTTTTCCTCGAGCGCTTCCATTATTCACATGATGCGGCACGTTACATAAAACAAACAGTGCACGTTTTGCCACAAAGTGCTATTTGCAAGGATTTGTGGAGTATCAAACATTTCCACTGGGGGCAGAGGCACGGAATATTTTCAAGGCAAATCCAGGCTTGGGGAGATGAGAATATTTGCAGAGAAAACGTATCAAACCGGTGTTTCATTTCCATCACAATTAAGTCATAGAGCCATTCCTTTGCACAGCTGGCCCCAGCTTTTTGTGTTTTCTCCTGTCCAGAGAAGAGATATATGGCAGCATGTGCTCAGGTTGAATTTGGGAGACTGGAGGCAAGAGGAAATGACAAGGAATTGTCATCTGTTTATAGTACGACTACCCTGAAATCTCAGTGCTCTGATGGTACGTTGGCAGGTTAACCTTTTGCTGGCAGCAACCCAGCATGGAGCAACCGGAGAAACAGCCATAAAGATAGAACAGCCAGATTGGCGGGTACGCTGCGCTTATGACTGGGTACCTAAGCCCTTGCTATGGCATTTCCTAAGTTAAGGGTAGGCAATAGCTGACCCCCAGGCTAATTCGGGCTTCCTGAAAGGAGTGCTGTCACAGGGGTCAAAGGTTTCTGTCAACTGTGCTTCTTAAAAGTTACTATTTCCTAGGACCAGGGATGTTGAGAAATCTGCAACGGAATCAAACAGCTTTTGATTTCTATGAATCTGACCTCAGGATTCTGCAGTGGATCAGTTTTTCCTAAGTCACACAGATTCCATGAACTTCTAGATCAGGTTGTTTGTTCGTTTTGCTTTAACTTTGTGTAATTTTATGCAAATTTAGTCAAACAAAAATATGTTTTTTTAAAAAATCCCAAAACCCATTGGCCAGAAATTTGCATTTCCCTTATAGGCTAAATCATGAAAATGCACCTTTTAAGGGGATGTTGCACATTTGGGGGTTGGGGGGGGATTTGAAACATCTTATTTATCATTTATTTGTGCCATTTGTATACTGCTGAATATAATAAAAAAATCTCTCAGCAGTTCACAATATTTTCACAAGCATGAATTTGCACAGATGTGAATTTGCGCAAATTTGGGAAATTGGGGGGAAACACACACACACACACACCCGATTCCGTCAGTAAAGGGACAATGGATTGAAAGGCATCTGACAATCCATGAAATGCAGATGGAACAGATTGTATAAAAGCTGTATGTCCCTCCCTGGGGCCTGAGATCTATTCCTCAGAGCCCTGAGTGTCTATTGGTGCCAACGGAAGTTTTCTTTTTATTCTTTTGCTTAGCGTAATTGAAATGTAGGGGGTGATTTTCAAGGTGGATTGGAGAGGGGGAGAGAAGGGTTAACACTCCCCTCCCCATGTGCTGCAACACCCTTCCTCCAAATAATAAAAAAACACCTCTCCTTGCATGGCAATCTTAATCACCCACATGTTTATTTTTAATGGTTTTTAATGCTTTATGTATGTATGTTCTGTGCTTTAGAATTTTAAATTTTGTATACTTGTTTTTATCTCAATTTTAGAATTTCTGTAAACCGCCCAGAGAGCTCTAGCTATGGGGGCGGTATATAAGAGAAATAAATAAAATAAATAAATAAATGACAATTAAGCTCAGAAAAATACCCTTTTCCATTGGTTAGGAATGATCTAGGGCAGAGTGCAAACTAATTGAAAATTTTATTTTACTTCAAATTATTTGGATGATAAATTAATTGTTCAGCTTTGCTTCCTGTGAAATTTAAATAAATCCTAGTAATTATTTCTATATTTGCATATAGCGATATAAATCAACATATGCAAATGTTGTACAGATTTGTGTCCTGTGGATCATTCAAGTGCCTAGCAACACCTCTTTTCAACCTTTAATTTTCTCTTGTTCTTAGCTTTAGCACCATTTTCCGTTATAGCACGAACCATGGCCCCAAAGGGACATCCAGGTTCCCGTATATGGGGATGCAAGGTGACTAATAATATGAAAGTACACAGGATCATTCAAATATTAAATCGGTGTTTCTAGTGGGTGCAGCGGAGTCTGCTGGGGGGAAGAAAGTGAAACCCAGGGTCATCATGACAGTAGAGAGGAGTTAACTGGTCTTCTGTTATAGGGTGTGTATCGACTGGAGCAGTTGTTCTGTGTACAGGAGTGCTTGTGCAGGATATTGTGGCATCAATGTACAAATCAATTAATTCTATCTTCTTCCCAGTGTGCCCTTGTTCTCTTGATGTTACCAGCTTGGAGCATTAATGTAACACAAATGCTAACATCAGTATAAGCATTGTCAACTCTAATATAAAAGGTCGGCTCTCAACTGTTGTGTTGATGCTCAGCCTTTTGGGAAATAGGCAGCCTCCTGCTTGACTTGCCGCATGTGACAATAGCTTACTGCATTATTCAGAAAAAACAGAATAAAGAAGACTTTACAGCCCGCACTGTGTTTCTTGCTTTGATCACAAAGCTTATACTTACTTTATAATGCAAAAACTCCCTGGTCTCAAAAATCAGCCTTTTTTATATATATACTGACCTTGTCAGAGGCATAAAGGGGGGGGGGGGGGAAATCAGCTCCCAATAAAACATGGAGGAGAAGCTCAAGATTTTTTGTTTTTATTTAATATTGGGTGCTTCCAGACGAGGCAATTGCCATGCCTCATTCATAGAACATCACATGGGGTCCAGACATTGTCATCTTCCATTTGTAATCTTCCTATATTGTTGCACTTCCTTTTCATCTTTTTTTCTTAACAGAATAAAAAATCCATTAAGGACAGAAAGATGGAGTAGCTACACATTGTATTTAGATAGGTAGCATTAAAAGCTGTCTGTCTGGAAGCACCCTGTAAGAATATTAGTATCCTTGGAGTTCAGAATTTGATTCAGTTTAATCCTGTGCTACAGGATTTTGAAAGTTTGTTGCCAACACTGTTTTAATAAGCAGTGCATTTCACATCAACTCTGGTCATATTCAAATGTGTTTCAGCATTCTGGCTCATGTGGAGAACCTCCCAGGATAGAGGAGGCTCTTCTCTTCAGACAGTCACCCTCTACAAGTAGAGGGCAACAGATGCAATCGAGGAGAGGGGTGAGGCTGGAGCACTCACTCTCATTTCATGTTTGCCCTATTCAGGTACTGAACACCTGAATCAGGTGACTCTTTATCCGGTAAGGCCTGGGCAGGGAACTTGTGGCCCTCCAGATTCTGCTGAACTATAACTCCTATCAGCCCTAGCCAGCATGAATCAGGATGATGGGGGTTGTAGTCCAACAACATCTGGAGGTCCATGGGTTCCCAACCCTGCAGTAAAGAATGATTGATACTTCCCACATATGGTCAGTATGTGCTGCTTACTCACATTCTGGGCCTGTCTGTACACCAAAGTAGATGTCTTGGAATCCATTTTCTTTACACAGGAATGTATTTGGTTGTTTATTGATTCACGGGACTTCCCGGAAGAGCTGCAGAGGGCTCACCTGGATTCAGCTTTGGAACTTATTTTTCAATCACAGTACACATTCTTAGATCCACTTAAAGCAGACCCACACAACTTGTGATCCACTGAGCCAAGCAAAGTTTACCAGACATATGTTGGAGCCTACCAAGTGCATGACATTTCCCTCCACCATCTTCTCAGCCCAGGAAAGCAACAACAATAAGCACAAAATTGGAGGCTTATCATAAATGCAACTTGATGCTGTGTGCAGCTTTGGTCGCTTCATCTCATACAGGATAACACAGAGCTAGAAAAGATGCAGAGAAAAGGGCAACCAAAATGTCCAAGGGGTTTGAGGCACCTCCCCTGCATGGAAAAGCTAAAGAGTTTGGAGCTTTTAAATTTAGAACAAAAGTGACTAGAAAGGGGCATGAAAGAATGTAGGTTCTCCCAATTTGCCTCAGAGGCTGTTTTGGAGCCCCTGAAATGGCCCCAATTTGACTCAGGGTGCTTCAGGGATTGCCTGCCTTGCCTCAGGGCCAGATCCCAGATGAGATTTGGGCCCCTGAGGTGACTCGGCCTTCAGCTTCATGGCTGAAGCTGGCCACACAGCTGGCACCCAGGAAAGCCAGAAGCAAAGCTGGGCAGAAGTCCATTGAACTCCTGACTCCCTGCTCCCTCCCTCACCACTCCCTCACCCCCACCCCCACCCCCAAAACCAGAGCTGCTGCCACCAGGACTTATCTGCTCACCTGCTGCCATCAGGCCGCTGCTGCATCACCACCACCATCGCCCCATCGCCACCACAACCAGGAAATGTGGTGTCCTCCAACCCATGGTGTTTTAGATGCGCAGGCAGGGAAGATTATGAATGGGTATCTGGAAAGGGACTGGTTGATCCCCTTGGACCACAGATAGCGGTAGCTAGTAGTGACAGCATTCTAATCAGGTAAATCCATTTCCTTGTGATTTCTGAGGGCCAAACTACATGCAGCACTAGTGTGAATGTAATGAGAATGTCTAGTTTTCCCAGAGAAATTAGCAGCTACCAGGAGCGAGAAGGATAAGGTAGGTGTGTGTGTGTGTGTGTGTGTGTGTGTGTGTGTGTGTGTGTGTGTGTGTGAACCTTCCCCCCACATGTGATGAGTATCATGCTCCACCATGGCTGAAGCTAGTATTAGCCCTGGGAGGAAAGCCTCCATTGGCACAAATGGAGGCTACACTCCCAGAGCTCAGAGCTGCTGGGAGGGGCAGGGCCAGAATCCACTGGGCCATTAGCAGAATGCCCAGTGCCACGCCCCTGAAGCCCTCCACCCACTGCTCCCCTGTCTCTCACTTGATAAAGGCCAGCCACCTGGCCCAGATGGCCAAATGCACCCCTTAACAGCCAAACCTCTCTCCCTCTACTCTGTTTTCTTTTTTACCTGAGGTGGAGGCTCCAGCAGCACCAATTGCGCCAGCTGTTCTTCATCCTCATCTGGCCCAGATGCACCTGCTAACAAAATGCTGTGGCAGGTCGGTGGCATGTGACTGTCTCAATCTTTCATGTTCTTTAAAGTTGTTGTTTTTAAAACTTCCCTTTGAATGGTAGCAGTCTGAACCCGTCAGATGCTGCCTTGGGGGGGTTCAGCCAATGAGGGCACAGGAATGATGAAAGATCGCCTTATGCCCTCATTGACTGTGTCCCCCACCCCACAAAGCCAAAGTCTAATTGGTTCAGATTGCTGCCATTCAAAAGGTAATATATATATATATATATATATATATATATATATATATATATATATATATTTAAATGGCACACCGCAGGGTCCATAGGCTCAGACTGGCACTTCCTTTCATCAGTGGGGCCAGTGGGAGGGTGAGACGGGGGATGGTGGCAGCCACAACAGGGGCAGGAAGGAGCCCTTCTGAACCTCTGTGCCCTCAGCACCTGCCCCTGCACGCCGACCACTGACGCCAGGCCTGAGGAGGGGGATTTTCATTGGGATCCCTGACAGGAAAGGGCTAAATCCTCCCTCCCCACACACCATGGTCCCAATCCTGTTCATCTCTCTCCCTATAATGGCTACTTAACCTGGGGGAAAACCTAGACATGCTAATTGAATTCATGCAATTAGTGTCACATGTAGTTTGACACCACCTCCAAATTTAGCAGCATATGTACATTTAAAAAATGAACTAAATTAAGCTTTCGATATACATGCTCTGGCCCATGGTGAAAGGCAGTGCCTTTGCTATCGCCATGAAAGTGGTGATGGAAAACAAGTAGAAGCACAGGGTACGAGGAGCAGAAACATATACCGGGAGGTTCACATGCTGAGAACAGTTGTTTTGTCTGATAGAAGAGTTCAACTATATGTGATGCCATGAATACTGGTCATTGCCAATTTATGACATTTTCATACAACCTCTCTCTCATTTTACCCTCAAACTTGGATTGCTGGTCTGATTCATTGTCCCGTACGCTGATGACTCTTTTGTCCGCAAGCCATTCACACGCCGTACCGACTCGACGCTTTCATTCCCAACAGTCACAGTCTGTGCCTGTTCCCAGAATTGTCAGAACAGATGGCAGCAGCAAGAATGGAAATGGTGCAATGATATATCGAACAAAACAAAGCAAAAAAACAAAAACAAAAATTAAGAATGGCACAGTTAGGAAGAACATCAGGATGAGCCATGTGAAGCAATTCAGACGGAAATCAATTGGAATTCACTATGAAATTCAAACTAAAGCAAAGAACAGCTGAAATAATATGGTTTGGATGGCTTGGTAAATATCATATGGGAAAGCCAAGAGAGAAACAACTCCGAATGTGTTGGTATGACTCCAGGCAAGAAATTATGTCCAAAGTTCCCATCCAATGCACTAAAGTCCAGAGCACTTTAACTGCTGCAATACAAATTGTTGGTTGCTGCCTTGGCAGCTGGAACAGAATCTAAGCCAGTGGAAGAGAACAGTGCTAAAAAGAATGAAATGAGGAGGATTGGTGCCTAGAAGACATTTAACTTAAAGGTGAAATGAATATTCACAGCAAGCCTGAAATTTGGAAAAAATGACATGGATTTGCATGAAGCCTCTTCAAAATGGGAATATTTGTCCACAGAGAGGAATATTTAGACTTCATTTGCAAATGGGAAAAAGCCTCTCGATTTCACACAAGTTCAAATACAAAGACCACGAGTAGCAAAAGAACTTTTGTTTTAAGTTTTTGACTCCTTCCATTGACCCAAAACTCAAGAAATGAAAACGTGGGTTTTTAATCTCAGCAGAAATCAGAAGTGTGCAGCCAATTATTTTGAAAAAATGTCATGCTGAGGATAGGGGATTGTACCTTGTTTTGCCTCCTCTGCCTTCTCCGAAGCCTTAGAAATTCCTTGTGTTGCCTTGACACAAAATTCACAGCTGCATATTCAAGCAGCGCAGCAAACACAAAGAGAAGACACACAGCCATCCAGATGTCAATAGCCTTTACATAAGAGACCTGCAAAACAAAGAAAGCAGGAAATTAACATCATGGCTTCGTGTAATGAAGAATGTCTGATCTGCATGAGACGAAGACAAATAACATGTACTGAGATATGAACTTGCAGAGAGGACCTTTAGCCTGTATGTTTACTAAGCAACAAACACTGTAACATAAGCCAGTACTGCACTGAATGTTCTCTAACATTGGCATTCAGTTTGAAGGAGTCCATTTGATTTAGCCAAACAGATGCCTGGAAAACATATGAACCCTGGACATCTACATTGTTTGGCTACTGTTAGGTGCCTTTTTTGTTCCATTCCTCTCATTCTTCTTCAAACTTGCAGTCCTTGACTTCATTTGTCCATCTGAGCCCCATCAAATCTGATTGGCTGTGGCAACCCATGGGGTTGAATTTCGGAGTGTTTATTACTTCACCATTTCTGATGTAGCCTTGTGACATCATCGATACAATCACCCAGGTTAACACAGCTACTAGGATTATATGGTAGTGTGGGCAAAAACTAGTTGAGGTCTATGACGGAAAAAAACAATGAAGGGAAATGATGCCGAGAAGAACAGTGAGGGAACAACGCAAATGCATCTGAAAGAAAACTCACTGAAAATACAAGATGCTTTCAACTCTCTTGGGAAAAAAACAGGTAACAAGTTAAATATTATTAGCTTAGTCCTGATAGAAACTTAGTCCTTGCAGGTGCTCTCCATGGGCAGTGCTGTTTGTTTGTTTGTGTTTATATGTAGATGGAAAGACCATTACTGTCCCACCCTCCACAAGTGAACAAAATATTACAGAGCATCTTCCATTTTAAAGATGAGGTGCACTGTGGTGATTGTAATACAGCTGGACTACTTGGCATTCTTTGTGAGTCCTGCTAAATATTTTTTTCAGTGCCTTCATCGCTTCTGTAGTGTTACTTCCTGTTCTCCTTCTCCATCCCATAAACTCATCTACCTTATTAGGAAAGCACAAACACCTGGAAGGTGCTCTGAGTCATCTTATTGTTGGAAGTGAAGTCAGAAGGATCAGCATTTTTGACTGAGCAAATCCTCTCCCTAGTGTGAATAAAGGCACCGAGGGCAAAATAATAAAGGAACCCCTGACTTAGCCTTCTTGACATTTAAAGTCCCACTTGCTGTGTTAGCTGGGTTATTTTAAATCTATCATATGGCCTTGAAGAATGGTGAAACCTGATCATCATAACTGGCTGCAAAGACACACAGTCCTGTTCTGCAGTGGTTTGCGATTCTAAAGCTGCAATTCTACAATATTGTAGGATTGCCCTGGAAATAGGTGCTTCATGTGTGCTTTTTTGGGGGGGGGGGGGAATTTGGTGGACAGAGAGTATTACACATCCAAAACCTATGACAATAGCCTCCTTGAATGCTTGGGGGTGGGGGCAGAAAGGCATGGTACAAATCTAAATAAATAAATAAGATATCCAGAGTTGTAAGTGCATGTGCAATCCTGCTGTACTTGTTTTAACCAGCCTGTGGTTTCTTCTACCTTCAGGACAAATGGACAGAAGACAAATCTGGACTATGCATAGCTACCATGCTCTTTGTGAATACCTGTTTCAGAAAATGACCCACACATGCCATATCGTCTAACTCATTGGCTTCCCAGAGCTGTACAGATATTCTCCCCCACAGCAGAACCACATACAGATTTGATGCCGATAGAAAATATAGCCTTATTCTCAGTGCCATATAATAAATAAAACATGATATCCTGGGTATGAAATCCTGCATCCATAGCAACCATCAGCAGAACTCCCACTGGTGTCAACAAGATAAATATTGGAGATTTCATCTCTTACAGAAGGCAATTCTGATATTGACCTTTAGCTTCTAAGGAAGCAAAGTTAGATCTCATGGCCAGAGAATTCAGCTGGCTCGCTGCCCTGCCCCACAGCACTTCATGGACCGAACTAGGCGTGACTCCAACCATGCAATTAGTGATGCTTTGATTATTATTTTGTAAATAGCAAGCACAGGGATTCTGATCCAGATTGGGAACATGGCAGGTGGGAGGAGGGGCAAGGTGGCCATAGCTCTTTACTCCCTGCTGTGGTCCTGATCCAGGTCAAATCCCCCTCCTCACTTCATGCAGCTGCTATTCCCATTGAGAGGAAAATTCTCATTAGCCATAAAGTGTTGCAATATTACCTGAGCATGCTAGGCCCTGGATAAGAAAGGGTCAGTGCAATAGTGTAAGTAGTCTCTGGATACCAAGAATGGCATCAGGGACAGAAACAGTGCTGCAGTAATAAAGCCACAAGATGTGTGAGTCTTTATGGAGCCACCTTGAAGCTCCCTGGACTGAAAAGGAAAAAGGAAATGTGCTCCACTGCATTCCATCCCCTACATACCAACCTAAACTTAATGGAAGAGTTGGACTCTGTATAGTAAAGAGCACAAGGAGGTGCCCTATACTATGTCAGACCATTGGTCCATATAGTTCAGTATTGGCTACACCAGCCTTCCCCAATCTGGTGCCCTCTAGATGTGTTGGCCTACAACTCTCAGAATCTTCCAGCCAAAAGATTCTCTACACTGATGGACTTCTCTACACTGATGGACTGCGGCTCCCCAGGGTTTCAGACGGGGCTCCTTCCCAGCCCTCCCTAGAGATGCCAAAGTCTGAACCTGGGTCCTCTGGCATGCAAAGCATAAGTACAGAGCATCTCCATGCAGCAGTTGCTGCATCCACCCTCCAGGGCATCTCCACGTTGTTGTTCTTTAAGGAGTAATACTTTTCTTATAGATGTGAACAAACTGGAAATAAATACTAAAATAAAACAAAGAGAGAATGGAAAAAACAAAACAAAAACATAACAAAAAACAACAACAGCCCCAAAACCATTCCAGAGCCCCACCCCCCCACCAGGCATGACAAAATCAAGAGTGTGGAGGGGACACAAGGCACTCCCATCCCCCCCTGCCCTCATGCTGACTCAGAAGGTCTGTAGACAAACTAGAGGGCTTAACTCAACCAGGTATTTCCTACTTATACAGATGTTTATAGTTGAAGTTTAAAACCCAAACCAGCCTTACTTATCTGCTGCCACATTGATAAATGGAGACATAATAGGCTGGGTTAAATTTGACTAGATCCTGTAAGGGGAATCCTATGGCATTTCAGAAGTTTCTAGGTAGAATATGCCTATTTTTCACTGTTATTAATAATGTAAATCCACAAAATGAAAGGTCCTGGTCTTTTTTTCTTGCCTTGGGCTGCTTTGACTCGGTACAAAGGTTTTCCTTTATTAATCCTTCATAGATTTATACAATCATTGAATGTCTGAGATGGATATTTCTCTCCTCCTAGCTCTTAGGTATCACAAATTTCACTGAAGTTGGTCTTTCGAAAATTGAAGAAGCATCCCTTTCCATGCCAATCCTGTTTGTCTTAATATTTAAATGAGACTCTTGTAGGGTTCATTTCTATTTTATGACCCACTATCTTTTCCATGTCCTAGGCTGAAAACACTGCCTCTGTGGGCATGTTAACTACATATGCAGATATTTATCCCTTTGCAAACAGGCCTCCCAATCCAATTCATTCCAGCACTTGTTCAGGGTAATACTATACATGTCTACTCAGAGGTGTCCCATTGAATTCAATGGAGCTTATTCCCCCAGGCAATTGGGTATACAATTGCACCCCAGTCACTGTGGGATTAAATATCAACAGGTATTTACATTAAAGTTTAATTTTGTAATCATTACACACAGAGGCAATGAAGATGTGAACCTCCCAGACAGCTTCGGCTATTGAGCGATATAGAAATGCAATAAATAAATAAATAAATAAATAAATAAGGAACCTGGGAAATTGGTTCATCTAGCCCAGTATTGTTGACACTGACTGGCAGCGGCTCTGCAAGGTTTCAGCCACTATTCTTTACCAGACCTACCTGAAGATTCCAAGGATTGAATTTGGGACCTTTGGCATGCAACACAGGTGCTCTACCACTGAGCTACAGCCCCTTTAACCCCATTATATGGCATCCCCATATTTGAAGTAGTAGTAGATGAGGAGCTGTATTGGTGCATGACACTCCCTCCCTCCCTCCCACTGTTCTCCATTTCCCCCTGCCTGATCTCCTCCTTTTTTTTTTTTCCTGCCCATGAACAGACCAGTCACCCACAACTAGCTAATGTTGACTCGGCAATTTGGGTGACCACTTATGAACCACCCAAAAAGAGGAAACACATTTCCAAAAGAACAGGTCAAAAAAAAGAAGATGCAAATTTGCATAAAATTGGCACATGCTAACTTATATATGTAGATGTAAATTTAGGGGAAAAAATTATAATCTGAATACAAATACAGGAAATCTCATCATAGTGCAGAAGACTGTGACCAGGTGAGGTATTTGGTCTGCTGTTCAGGTGCTAAGTGTTGGTGGGCAACAGTTCTCATGGTTCTTTATCTTTAAACCAGATTTGGACAGGACAGCCCTTCAAAGAGAGGGTGGTTCTCTAGTAGCCTTTCTAATAGAGGACTATAAAAGAGAAGCCATGGCCACCCTAGCTGCAATCTATTTGTCTCTTCCTTTATTTCCTTGCAGGAGATGAGTGCAGATTGAGCTGAGGGCAGCTAAGGCCATTCCAAGATATTTCATTGCCTGAAGTGAAGGACATGATGGTGCCCTCCCTCGCATTCCATATACAAAAGCTGACTGGGCTGGCAGTTGAATTTTCCTTCAACACTAGTGATGGGATGGTGTTGTCTACTGTATCCAAGGGCAGCAGGATAGCTTAGAAGGTAAAGGGCAGGATGTCTGTCCTCCACTACCTCACCACTCCTCTATACCCCCCAGCATCTGTTGCCTGAGGTGGCTGCTTCACCCAGCCTCATGGTAGGGCCAGCTCTGGTATGCAGGCCTTGTAAGGATCACTTATACTGAATAACCTCCTGTAGACATGAACTATGCAATCCATAGGTTTAAAGTGAATGGAGTTCAGCTTGCAAGTTAACTGGGAGGAGCCCAATGACAGGAAGTTTGAAAGGATAAGACCCATGCAATCTCTTGTTATCAGGGGTTCTCAAACATATAAGACAATCATTTATGTCCCATTATCCTGCTTCAACTATTATTGTTCCTTACCTGTGTTGCACATACAGTATTTGCAGCACACTACTACCAATACACTCCATGTCTGCGTTCTCACTCAATTTATTTATTTATTTATTTATTTATTTATTACATTTTTATACCGCCCAATAGCCGAAGCTCTCTGGGCGGTTCACAAAAATTAAAATTAAAATTAAATTAAAATTAAAATTAAAACTCAATAATGCTGTAAGATGTCCACAATTTTTGCTGCACACCCAGATGTCCCAACATAGTTAATACCACCTTTTTAAAAAAATAAAAAATTAGAAATCATTATTTTAAGAGACTATTGTTAAAGATTCTTGCCAACCATGAAAAAATACATTCAGACCTAGCTATAGATATGAAGGCATGGAAAAAAAACCCGGAACAATTCAGAAAAAATGATTTCCCCCCCCCCTGGTTTTTTCTGAAGCCTTTTTTTTTGGAGGGGGCGTTTCTGAAAAATTGGAAAACATGAAAAAATGGATTATGGGATGTTTTATTTTAGCATGATGAATAAAATGTTTAAGACAAGGTGTTCAGATATTTATTTCTCCAAATGATTTCTATAAACTATGTACAGTATTAGATTAGTACAATTTCTGTGCACAGAGGACAAGCAAGAAGTACACAGAGGTACCTGCCCAGACCCTAAGGTCATCCTCAGGGGTCCTTCTCCGTGAGCCCCTGCCAAAGGAAGTGAGGCAGGTGGCTATCAGGAGGAGGGCCTTCTCTGCTGTGGCACCCCGGCTGTGGAATGAGCTCCCTAAGGAGCTTGGCACCTACATTATATGCTTGGCACCTACATTATATGCTTTTAGACGCCAGGTGAAGACCTTTTTATTCTCCCAACATTTTAACAACCTATAAATACATTTTAACATGGTGTTTTAAATTTGTAATTTTGCATTGCTGCTGTTTTTATCTGGTTGAGCTTTTATATTGTATTTTATATTATGGTTTTATACTGTTGTTTTATACTTTGAATGGTTTTAATTTTTGTGAACTGCCCAGAGAGCTCCGGCTATTGGGCGGTATAGAAATGTAATAAATAAATAAATAAATAAATAGGTTGCAAATTGAGACTACAACTCTCAAATGCAAGAACAAGGTGCATTTCTGCCTCTAGGGGGCACTGCCACTGAAGCAGAGACTGAAACTGATAGCGACAGCTATAGCTCAGAAAATGAGTCTGATTAAAGTTATGCATATTCATTGAATCTTGGTTCCCCCTTTTTCTCAGTTCTTTTTATTGGAATTGGTGCTTTATGTCTGCTTGACACTGCAGAGGACTAGCGGAGACATAAACAATTTTCTTTGTTACTAATGTCGATGGTTTCCTCTATTGTAGTTTTAAATTATTTTTTGCCTGCTTCTCATAAACTGGCAAAACCAGAGAGGATCCTTACAGTCCAGGTGTTCCTAACAGTTCAGGAGCTTGTAGCTCCATTTGTTACCAAAAAGGTTATATATATTCAGTTTGTAATAATTGTTTGAATACACTGTACTTTTAATAAACCAAATGTAATAATTTTATGCCAAACTAACTTGGACATAATTATATTTTATGCTCCTAAAGTAACAAAGTGACTTTCAATTTGTAAAAAGTGCTAATATTGCATTATTTCATTTTTTCTGAAAATTTCCAGGTTTTTTTGGACCCCACCCCAGAAAAAAGAAACCCGATTTTTTCCCCCATGGCTTCAAAATTTCCAGAAACTTTACATCTCTAGACACAGCACATGTTCTCCCGCACCATATGAGTATGTTTTTGAAAGCTGTTGTATGGGCAACAATCACCACTGTCAGAAACCACAACAGCTCCTTAATATATTTTCCTAACTAAATCTCCATTTATTTTACTGCTACGTTGCAGAACGACCCTTGCAGCATTTTTAGAGAGTTAGTGGCTCCTGACCAATTGCATTTTAAGCTGTGTGAATTATTGAACGGCTTTGTAAATGTTTTAGCACCAGATAATGAGGGACATTTTTCAGACTGATGCCTACGTTCATCAAGAACCATACATGAGAAGCATGATCAAAATATGCAATTCCTTTCTCTTCTCAGCACAGCTTCATATTTGAGGGTAGAATGCAGACCATGATCCATCAGGGGGACTTTGGCCAATTTCTAGTGGACCACTGTGTTCCAGTGGCTTGGGGGGACTCTTGCAAAGAGACCAGGGCCAGATCTCAACCTCGTGTAAAATAATTATGAATGTGGGATAAAAAGCAGGATATAACACTATGAAAGCAGCATATGGAATGTGGATTGTGCCCCAACAGTTATTAATGCACTTCAATACCACTATAAAGCAATAGTGTAGATCTAGCCATAATGTGATGTAGGAGAAAAGTGGCTATGCCATACCTGAATTCTTGATGTTAAAGGAAGCAAAAGCTGAGTACAGCCTTACACGTACACCAGATTTTAGAAAAGCTGATTTTAATAAGCTCAGAACTATGATAAGTAAGGTCCCATGGCAAGTGACCCTAAGGAGAAAAGGAGTCCAAGATGGATGGGAGTTTTTAAAGAAAGGAAATTTTAAAGACACAATTACAAACAATTCCAACAAGGAAAAAAGATAGAAGACAACAGAAGAAACCAATGTGGCTCCACAAAAAGCATAGAAATGACCAGAAAACAAAAAAGGAAGTGGAAGGAAGGCCAGGCCACAAAAGAAGAGTACAGACAGGTAGCACAGAAGTGCTGAAATGGTGTCAGGAATGTTAAAGCTGAGAATGAGCTGAGACTAGTGAGGGATGCTGAAAGCAATAAGAAGGCTTTCTTCAGTTACGTTAATAGTAAAAGACAGAGGAAAGAAATGGTGGTTCAGCTGCTTAATGCAGATGGTAAATTGATAACAGATGACAAAGAAAAGGCTGAAGTGCTCAATTCTTAGTCTTGTCACAAATGCAGGTCTATGACCACCCCCTGGAAAAAGAGAAGCTGAAGGGGTGGGATTGCAGTTTGAGATTGATAAACAAATGGTCAAGGGACCCCTAATTTCTTTGAATGAGTTCAAATCTCCAGGGCCTTATGAGCTGCATCCTAGAGTAATAAAGGAGCTAGCGGAAGAACTCTCAGAACCTTTGACTATTATCTTTGCAAAATCATGGAAGACGGGTGAGGTGCCGGACGACTGGAGGAGGGCTAACGTTGTCCCTATCTTCAAAAAGGGCAAAAAGGAGGAACCTGGGAACTACAGACCAGTCCGTCTGACATCCATCCCTGGGAAAAATTTGGAGCAGATTATAAAGAAGTCAATCTGTAAGCACCTTGAAAATAATGCAGTGATTATTAGAAGCCAGCAGGGATTTGTCAAGAACAAATCCTGTCAAACTAATCTGATCTCATTTTTTGATCGGGTAACCTCCCTTGTGGACTGTGGGAATGGTGTGGACTGAATATATCTTGTCTTCACCAAAGCTTTTGACAAAGTGCCCCATGGCATTCTGATTAACAAACTAGCTAAAAGTGGGCTAGATGGAAGAACTATCAGGTGGATTCACAGTTGGCTACAGAATCGGACTCAAAGAGTACTTATCAATGGAACCTTCTCAAACTGGAGGGAGGTAATGAGCGGGGTACTGCAGGGCTCAGTCCTGGGCCCAGTGCTCTTCAACATTTTATGAATGAGTTGGATGAGGAGGTGCAGGGAATGCTTATCAAATTTGCAGATGACACAAAATTGGTTGGGATAGCTAATACCCTGGAAGACAGGAACAAACTTCAAAGTGATCTTGGTAGGCTGGAGTGCTGGGCTAAAAACAAACAGAATGAAATTTAATAGGGATATATGCCAAGTTCTACACCTAAGAAAAAGAAACCAAAATGCACAGTTACAAGATGGGGGATCCTTTGCTCAGCAATACTACAGAAGAGAAGGATCTTGGAATTGTTGTAGATCACAAGCTGAATATGAGCCAACAGTGTGATGTAGCTGCAAAAAAAGAGGAAATGCTATTTTGAGCTGCATTAACAAAAGTATAGCTTCCAATTCACGTGAGGTACTGGTTCCTCTCTATTCGGCCCTGGTTAGGCCTCATCTAGAGTACTGCGTCCAGTTCTGGGCTCCACAATTCAAGAAGGACGCAGACAAGCTGCAGGATGTTCAGAGGAGGGCAATGAAAATGACCAGAGGTTGGAAACAAAGCCCTATGAAGAGAGACTGAAAGAACTGGGCATGTTTAGTCTGGAAAAGAGATTGAGGGGAGACATGATAGCACTCTTCAAAAACTTGGAAGGTTGTCATACAGAGGAGGGCCATGATCTCATCTCGATCCTCCCAGAGTGCAGAACATGGAATAATGGGCTCAAGTTTCAGGAAGCCAGATTCCGTCTGGACATCAGGAAAAACTTCCTGACTCTTAGAGCAGTATGACAATGTAACCAATTGCCTAGGGAGGTAGTGGGTTCTCCCACACTAGAGGTATTCAAGGGGCAGCTGGACAGCCAGCTGTCAGGTATGCTTTAAGGTAGATTCCTGCAATGAGCAGGGGGTTGGACTCGATGGCCTTATAGGCCCCTTCTGACTCTACTATTCTATGATTCTATGACTCAGAAGATCCAGATTCTCATCTCCACTCAGCCGTGCAGCTCACTGGGTGACTTTGGGTCAATCACTGGTTCTCAGCCTAACCTACCTTACAGGGTTGTTGTGGGATAATATGGAGAAGAGGCCTACTGTGTAAGCTGCCTTGGGTTCTCTGTAAGAGGAAAAAAGTCTGGATATAAACATAATAAATAAATAAGAATGTTGGACCATAGTCTGATCCAACAAGACACTTATGTTTTTATGGATAGCTCCTTTAGAGTTCTTAGTGAAACCCGGGGTGGAGTCATCATCTCACTGACATTGGATCCACCAGCCTTCACTGGATGAACCAACGAACCTGTGTGGGTGCTGAATCTTTTCTCTTCTTAATGACTGTGAAGGGTATGTGTCAAGAAATGCACTTGCAGCAGCTTTCGAACAAAAATATCTGGAGCAGCTGTATGTGCATTGTCATCAGCAAAATATTACATCACTCAAAGATATTGACAACCCCAATAATAGATTAACTGCTTCCCTTTTTTGCGGGGGGGGGGGAAGAAATAGAATTCCATGGGGAATTCTATCTGGAATGTATCACATCTGCAATGGCATCCATTCCAGGCCTCTCCTAGCTTGCAAAGAGTTCAGACTTGTAACCTTGAATCTGCTGGTGCTGAAGGACTGAAAAGTGCTTTTATTTGCTCAAATGTGATTAGTGAAGAAAACTGCAACTTGGGCTTTTTAAAAACTTTCTGGGAGATGGGGGGTGGGGAGAGAAAGCCCATCTGTTTCAAACCATTCACAGAGATGGTCTTCTGAGTACTAGAGTGGTGTGTACTGCATGCTGACCAAACATTATTATTATTATTATTATTATTATTATTATTATTATTATTTATTTATATAGCACCATCAATGTACATGGTGCTGTACAGAGTAAAACAGTAAATAGCAAGACCCTGCCGCATAGGCTAACATAGTTCTAAGATAATGACATAAACAGAATGTATGGTGACTTATTGCTGTGATTGCTATTAATTTTGGGAGTTAATGCACCTTGATTATATCAGGTATAATTTGCACAGGAAGACACTCACGTTCTAAGGAATTTGCAGTGCAGAAGTGAAGAGGGTCACTCATCTGTACTGCTTTTCACAATCATGCTCTTCCATGCGCAATTTTGAAGTTCTAGTTTAGATATAATAATTACAGGGTGACCATATGAAAAGGACAGGGCTCCTGTATCTAACAGTTGCATAGAAAAGGGAATTTCAGCAGGTGTCATTTGTATATATGGAGAACCTGGTGAAAATCCCTCTTCATCACAGCAGTTAAAGCTGCAGGAGCTATACTAGAGTGACCAGATTTAAAAGAGGGCAGGGCACCTGCAGCTTTAACTGTTGTGATGAAGAGGGGATTTCACCAGATTCCCCATATATACAAATGACACCTGCTGAAATTTCCTTTTCAATACACCTGTAAAAGATACAGGAGCCCTGTCCTCCTTTTCATATGGTCACCCTATATAATATTACCAATAAATTATCACTGGTCTCCACTGTGTAGACTCTCACCCCCTGTGAGGGGCAGCCAACTTACCAAGAAGCCAGGGAAGGACACTAGTCCTGCTCTCTTCTCTATTGCTATACATCACCATGAAAGCAGTAAGTGTGCATGCTTTAACCTCCTGCATCCCACGCCAGAGCTTTCCACTTAGTACACACTGATTGCTTAAAGCAGCCTTCTCCAACCTGGCGTCTCCAGATGTTCTGGACTTCAACTCCCATCAGCCCCTGTTATCAGGCCAATGCTCAGGAATGCTGGGAGTTGTAGTCCAAAAAACTGGAGGGCACCAGGTTGGGTAAGGCTGCCTTATGTTGTGTTTCCCAAAATCTCCTGCCTTATTGGGAGACAATTAAGAGGTCTGCCACGTAATCCACAAAACTTTATTCAGGCAATAAACATCTCTTCCCACCTGAAGAGAGTCCAACCTCTAGGAACTTTCCTCTAGGCAAAACTATGCAAACTAAGCGAGACAATTGTGGTTTCAAGAAGAAGAACAGAAAGCCTTTTCCCAGAACACTTTAACTTCAGGGAGACTGGTTCTGAAGAAGCCTTTGGCAAGAGGCTAGCTGGGCCAACCTTCTCTCACCTTCCTTTTGTTCCACCCATTTTAGTCTGCTGCGTACTCTAGGATCAGCTAGCCTTGCAGTGCCCTCCGCCTCGGAAGAATACTGATTTCCCACAGACTGTGTATTGTTAAGATTTTCAGAGATGGTCTGGTGGAAGTTCATTCCCAGCTGGTGGAGAGCCCGTGAGAGTCACTTCCCCCACTCCCCATATAGGCGGGTATGTTTTTGGCACTGTCTCTTCTGCTTCAGAATCTGATTCCGATTGATCACCAGAAACTCCTTCCCCCAACCTAAGGGGAACAGGCCTAGACATAACACCTTAAAATCACTGCGTGTATACACTGCCCCATCCTCTTTCATAACTCAGTCCCATCGTCAACATTGGTTGAAATGAAATGCTAAGCCATAGTACAGCTCTATCTGCACAAGCTTGCTCCCCCTCCCCTGCTCTCCCTCCTGAACAAGTGAAGATCAAACCATGGTTTCTGATTCTGGCTTGTTAGATAAGCTGTAGTTAAAAATAACCACAGTTTTTTTAACACACACACACACGTGCGATTAGTTCTGTCACGGTTTTAAAGTGGATGTTTCTAATCTTCTCATGACCATTCCAGAAGAAGAGAAGGGAGGGAAACAGGGTTGTGTGCACATAATATTCCTATGCTTTAGCACTTCATCTGGACAATGATCATACAATTTGATCACACATATGCTCTTTAGAAAGTTATGCTGAATGCAAGCAGAGGCAATGAAACAAAAGAGTGTGATCCCAATTCTATCTCTACACATGTTCCTCATAATATATGCATAGACCTTGCACATTTGTTGCCTCAGTATAGACAATGGGATGGAGATGTGAAAGAAGATGGGCTCAGGTACATTATTATGTCTACATTCTCTCTATGTTCAGTTGTCACAAAGAGTGTCCTTTCTGCTGGGGGACATGTCCCCAATGAACAATGTGACCACATAAATACTGCAACCATAGACTTTATTAATCCTCATCATGGCACAGGTTCCTTTAAGTCAATAGTTGCAGGATCAGATACTTCTTGAAGTTTTTAGTAAGTAGCTGCAGGATAAGGCAAAAAGATCCCCGAGGAATATTGGTAAGTGGCTGCAGGATCAAGACAAACTCACTCCTGGAGTGAGACAAACTCACTCCTGGAGTGAGTTAAAGGCAATCCCACTATAATCAGAAAGGAAAAAACAAAGCAGAAATGGACAATATGGATGGAAAGGAGTCCCTATAGGTGGTGACCTGCAAAGGGTGTGCAATGTTCGTGTTTCTGCCTGAGCTCAACATGGCGTACACCTGCAACAAGTGCAAGCTGGTGGCACTTTTGGAAGAAAAAGTGAGAGGACTTGAGTGTCCACCCTCCAAGGAATAAAAGAAGACGAGTTCTTAGACCGAACAGTGGAACTGCAACAGCAACAAGAAGCACATGAGATTGAAGAGCAACAGCCAGCTGAAGCAGAAGTGGAGTATGCTGAGGGGAGGAAAGCCAATGAAGAGGAAACTCTCTGGAAAAGAGTGACAGTTAGGAGCAGAAGAACTAGACGGCATTCTGCACTGGTGGAACCATTAGAGTTAAGCAACTACTTTCAGCTACTGGAGGATGAGACTGAAGGACAGTTTGCAGAGGAAGAAGTACAGGAGACACCATGCAACAGTGAACAAGAGGCAGAAGGTAGGTCAACCAAGAAGAAGAGAAGAGTAGTCATTGTGGGAGACTCCCTGCTGTGTGGGATTGAAACCCAAGTATGTCGTGAAGACCCATGGACTTGCCAGGTGTGTTGTCTTCCTGGAGCACAGATTAGAGATGTGACTGAAGGGCTACCGAAGCTCATAAAGTCCACGGACACATACCCCTTTCTTCTCATCCATGTGGGAACAAATGATGTCACCAAGCAGAGCTACGAAGAAATCATTTCAGACATTGAAGCTCTGGGAAGGAAACTGAAGAACTTTGGGGCCCAGGTAGTTTTCTCATCCATCCTCCCGGTTCTTGGAAGAGGATTAGAAAGGGAAAGAAAAATACTCTGGATGAACGACTGGCTACGAAGGTGGTGCCGACGTGAGAGTTTTGTATTCTGGGACCATGGGCTATGCTACTCGGAACATGGACTGCTGGCAAGGGATGGGTTGCACCTCACAAGGGCTGGAAAGAATGTGTTCAGCCACAGCATGAAGAACTTGATCAGGAGGGCTTTAAACTGAATCTTACAGGGCGGGAGATGTAAACTTCGAGGCAACAATGGATGAAGGCCAATGCACCATAGTACAGAGAACAGCTCCAATAGTGCCCAAAAATAGTGTCTGCAACAATATAGGAACAAAGGCAGACTATAAAACACACGGTCTTCGATGTCTATATACCAATGCTGAGAGCCTGGGAAACAAACAGAATGAACTTGAACTCTTATTACATGAAGGCAAATACGATTTGATAGGTATAACTGAAACTTGATGGGATGACTCCCATGACCGGAATATAGCAATTGAAGGATATAACTTGTTCAAAAAGTACAGAAGAAATAGAAAGGGAGGTGGAGTTGCACTATATGTTAAAAATACCTATCCCTGTACAGAAATACAGGCGGATCAGACTGGGAGCCCCATCGAGAGCATCTGGATGAAAATAAATGGGGCAAGGAATAAAATGAACATGATAATCGGAGTGTACTACTGACCACCCAATCAAGGAGAAGACGAGGACGAAACTTTTGAGAAACAAATTGCCAGTGTTTCAAGGAAGTGTGATGTAGTAGTGATGGGGGACTTCAATTACCCTGATATCTGTTGGGAGACAAATACTACCCTTCAAAGAAATTCCTTACATGTAAGGGTGATAACTTTCTCCTACAGAAAGTGGAGAAAGGAACTAGAGGATCAGCAATCCTTGACTTGATATTGACCAATAGGGATGACTTAGTGGATAAAGTGGCAGTTACGGGAACTCTGGGGGAAAGTGACCACATCATACTTGAATTCTTGATTATGAAGGAGACAAAAGTAGAGTGTAGCCATACACGTACTCTGGGTTTTAGCAAAGCTGATTTTAATAAACTCAGAACTATGATAAGTAAGGTCCCATGGCAAGTGACCTAATTAGAATAGGAGTGCAGGATGGGTGGGAGTATTTAAAAAAGGAAATTTTAAAGGCACAGTTACAAACAATTCCAACAAGTAGAAAAGATAGAAGACAACAGAGGAAACCAATGTGGCTCCACAAAAAGCTTAGAGATGACCTGAAAACAAAAAAGAATACATACAGGAAGTGGAAGGAAGGCCAGGCTACAAAAGAAGAGTACAGACAGGTAGCACAGAAGTGCTGAAATGGCGTCAGGAAGGCTAAAGCTATGAATGAGCTGAGATTAGCGAGGGATGCTAAAAGCAATAAAAAGGCTTTCTTCAGATACGTGAGTAGTAAAAGACAGGGGAAAGAAATGGTGGTTCAACTGCTTAATGATGGCGCTATATAAATAAATAATAATAATAATAATGGCAAATTGATAACAGATGACAAAGAAAAGGCTGCAGTGCTCAATTCCTACTTTGCCTCAGTCTTCTCCTAAAAGCAGGTCTATGACCCCCCATAGAAAAAGTGAAGCAGAAGTTGAGGGGGTAGGATTGCAATTTGAGATTGATAAACAAATGGTCAAAGAACACCTAATTTCCTTGAATGAGTTCAAATCTCCAGGGCCCGATGAACTGCATCCTAGAGTAATGAAGGAGCTAGCGGAAGAACTCTCAGAACCTTTGTCTATTATCTTTGCAAAATCATGGAGAATGGGTGAGGTGCCGGACGACTGGAGGAGGGCTAACGTTGTCCCTATCTTCAAAAAGGGCAAAAAGGAGGAACCTGGGAACTACAGACCAGTCAGTCTGACATCCATCCCTGGGAAAATTCTGGAGCAGATTATAAAGAAGTCAATCTGTAAACACCTTGAAATCAATGCAGTGATTACTAGAAGCCAACATGGATTTGTCAGGGACAAATCCTGTCAGTCTAATTTGATCTCATTTTTTGATAAGGTAACCTCCCTTGTGGACTGTGGGAATGCTGTGGACATCATATACCTTGACTTCAGCAAAGCTTTTGACAAAGTGCCCCATGATATTCTGATTAACAAACTAGCTAAAAGTGGGCTAGATGGAAGAACTATGAGGTGGATTCACAGTTGGCTACAGAATCGGACTCAAAGAGTACTTATCAATGGAACCTTCTCAAACTGGGAAGAGGCAACAAGTGGGGTACTGCAGGGCTCAGTCCTGGGCCCAGTGCTCTTCAACGTTTTTATGAATGATTTGGATGAAGAGGTGCAGGGAAGGCTTATCAAATTTGCAGATGACACAAAATTGGGTGGGATAGCTAATACCCTGGAAGACAGAAACAAACTTCAAAGTGATCTTGATAGGCTGGAGTGCTGGGTTGAAAACAACAGGATGAAATTTAATAGGGATAAATGCCAAGTTCTACATTTAGGAAATAGAAACCAAATGCACAGTTACAAGATGGGGAATACTTGGCTCAGTAATACTAGAAACGGGAAGGATCTTGGAATTGTTGTAGATCACAAGCTGAATATGAGCCAACAGTGTGATATGGCTGCAAGAAAGGCCAATGCTACTTTGGACTGCATTAATAGAAGTATAGCTTCCAAATCACGTGAGGTACTGGTTCCTCTCTATTCAGCCCTGGTTAGGCCTCATCTAGAGTATTGCGTCCAGTTCTGGGCTCCACAATTCAAGAAGGACGCAGACAAGCTGGAGCGTGTTCAGAGGAGGGCAACCAGGATGATCAGGGGTCTGGAAACAAAGCCCTATGAAGAGAGACTGAAAGAACCAGGCATGTTTAGCCTGGAGAAGAGAAGATTGAGGGGAGACATGATAGCACTCTTCAAATACTTAAAAGGTTGTCACACAGAGGAGAGCCAGGATCTCTTCTCGATCCTCCCAGAGTGCAGGACACGGAATAACAGGCTCAAGTTAAAGGAAGCCAGATTCCGGCTGGACATCAGGAAAAACTTCCTGACTGTTAGAGCAGTACGACAATGAAATCAGTTACCTCGGGAGGTTGTGGGCTCTCCCACACTAGAGGCATTCAAGAGGCAGCTGGACTACCATCTGTCAGGGATGCTTTAGGGTGGATTCCTGCATTGAGCAGGGGGTTGGACTCGATGGCCTTGTAGGCCCCTTCCAACTCTGCTATTCTATAATTCTATGATTCTAAGTAGTTGCAGGACTATGATGGATGCTCTCAGGGCAATATGAATAAGTATCTGTAGGATTAGGATTTGAGTGGAGTGTGGCAAACTCATGGACTGAGGTAAATAGCTGCAGGTTCACAGTGCATTACAAGTAAGTCTGTCTGCATTGCATTGTCTGTCTTGTCTGTATTGCATAACTTTTAACGAGATGTGTGTTGTAATCCACTTCACTGTATTCTACTACTAGTAAATACGCCTTTTGAAACCTTGCCTAAAGCTTGATCAGGATGATCAACATTGAAAAATGGGCACGATCCAGATATGTTCACCTTGCTTAAAGAGGGAAGTTGTGTGTATGTGTGTGTATGTACGAGTTACCTGGAGGAGGTCTTCCATGTTCTACACATGTAGAAAATCTGGGAAATGGTGGCAATCCCAAATAATAATCACAACTTGGCTCATCATCTTTACTGCTATTTAAAACATGCCCTAATCCATGTACTTGAAACTCATACGTTGAAGAGTTTTCTCATTCACTTAAATGGAGGAAGCAGAATTTGGGAAGAAGCTTGCAAAGAATACTTCTAGCCCTGATCATGGCTCAAGAAAGGAACACCATCTCTCTCTCTCTCTCTCTCTCTCTCTCTCTCTCCTTGGAATGAGGATGCTCAAACTATCCAAACCTATAAACTGGGGACCTTTTCAAAAAGCCAAGCAGGATGAAAAGATGCTTGGTCAGAGGTGATCATAATATAATGAGATACCTCATTTGCTCACATTCCATCATTTAATATGATGTTGTTTTTAGTGTCGCCAAGGCAATTGTCACTAACCAATGGACTTAATTTATTCCTTGCTAATATGGAGAGACTATCAGTCATAAGAAATAAACAAATGCCCTTCCCTTCATAATCAGGCCTTGGAGGAAGTCATAAAAATCTGTGGCTAAAGTCTTCAAATGATAAAAAGAAATATAGGAGGAAATCTTTTTTGGTCTAATAACACACAGCAAAGACTGAGCATTTTTCTCTCTCTTTCACACACACACCATCCATATATATATATATATATATATATATATATATATATATATATATACAATAGCTACTGGCATCCATTTTCTAATTTTAGGTTCCTCTTATTTGGTTCAGTGAACTGGATCACTTTTAATGGTTTAGTTAGTTGCGACTACTATAGAAGCTACAGTGTGGAAAATATATTTTCTTAATGTACTGCAGTCACCTGCATAGTAACAGTAGTTCTGAACTTTACCAGTGTTCTGAATGGCAAAAGCAAGATAGACATCTGTGCATCCATGTGCTGTGTGCATCCATGCACATGCACAAACAACACCAATACTTAACGGGACAATTCAAAACAGTGACATTTCCAGTTCTGAATCCAAATCCTAAACCAAAGCATGGCAATTCAGACCAGATTGGGAGGGTGTCCATGCACAGTTCTAATTTCCAGGTGCTAATACTGGATGCTCTTATTCATTTTTTGCTCTGTTGAATACAATGAAAATATAGTTTTACTTCCATTGAATGAATGAATGAATGAATGAATGAATGAAATCTTTATTGCTAAAAGCGATACGCCGTCACAATTTAACATAGTTTAAAAAATACAAGTAAAAAAGATGAGCAGATGTAAATGGGATAAAAGAGATAATTTAAAATACAATCTAAAAAGCTAAACAAAAATACAATCTAAAAAGCTAAACAAAAATACAATCTAAAAAGCTAAAGAAAAATCCATTGTAAAAATAAAACCAGCTTCAGAACCATTTTAAAAAGAATATCTGAACAAATACAATTAAATCAAAGAAGCTTTCTATTGGAGAGATACTAAAGTAAAAAAAAAAAAAAAAGTGAGGTGCAAAACTGCAAATGAATAATGTACTTCATGCTTTTTACCACTATAAGGTTTTTGCATACAGGCCACCATCAACCCTGCTGGAATTCTTTTAGACTTTTCCACATAGTGGAAAGCAAGAAGAATGGTATTTCCTGTCTATTTCAGGTGAATTTCCTGTCTACCTCATCTGCATAGCCCCACCTCCTTATTTTAGATTATGTCTCCCAAAGTGTAATCCTTCTGCCAATAACTGTGGTTAGAGATGTAGACAGAAAATACAGTGCTGATACCATATTTCTTTGATTGTAAGACGCCATCGATTGTAAGACGCACACTAATTTCAGTACCACCAACAGAAAAAAAAAAACCTAAGACACACCCGCGATTCTAAGACGCACCCCATTTTTAGAGATGTTTATATGGGGAAAAAAGTGCATCTTAGAATCGAAGAAATAGGGTAAGTCGAGAAATATTTTCTTTCTTTCTTTCTGTCCATCCATCCACCTGCCTGCCTCCCTGCCTTTTTCTCTCTTTCTTCTGCATTCCTGGAAAAATGCTTAAGAAAAAGCCTTGAGGTCTCCCACCCTGACTTTCTGAGGAAGCCCCCCACCTCCACTGCAACGTCCATCTCTTTCCCATGTCTTTGAGAAGGGTGAGAGTTAACCTATGGAGGAGGAGGCAGCGGCAGCAGCTCATAGAGACAAGAGTGGCATTTCTGGCTTCTTCTAACCTGTAAATAACATTCCTGGGCATGCAGGTTTTTCTGCCTCCCAGTTCAATTTGGTGGCAGACAAAGCCACATGTTTAGTGCTCCCTGGCAGGACTGATGCTCCTGCATGTGCTCTGGGGCAGCCTGCCTTGCCCTGATGCCCTCCAGATGTTTTCAATGACAACTCCTGGCATTCCTGATCATTGGTCATGGAGACTGGGGCTGATGGGACCTGAAGTCCAAAACATCTGGAGGGCATCAGGTTGGGGAAAGCTACTCTGGGACATTGTTTCCAGCTAAGATGTAATGGAAATGTCTCTCCTGTCTATGGAAAACCTCTCTGCTGCCAACTACCCCTCCAAGGAGATAGCGATCACATCAAGGGTAGGCAAGGTTGGGAATCTGCCCAGGACCCACACTGACAAGAACCCCTTGAAGTAGTGCCCCCCCTTCATATTTGCAACCAGCTTGTTCACCTGGCTGTTGCTCTGGCCCAGACAGTGTTGGTGGTGAGAAGGAAGATCAGCTCCCTGGCTCTCTGCCTGTCAAGCAACCAAGTGGCAAGAATGATGAGAAAGAAGAGGCAGAGCGATAGCAGCTGGTGAAAACGGCAATAAGAAGGTAGACTAAGGGGGGAGCCCATTGGGGGGTAGCTTGCCCAAGGGCCCTCCAAAACCTGGTGGGGAGCTTTGTTGTTATTTTTTTTTTGGTTTGGAATCAGAGTAGAGCATTGGCTGGGAAGGGAGATTGGCAGGGAAATGGGGAGCTACTCTATATTATGCAACAATCTCACATTCTTACTGGGCTTTCTTCTTCCAGAGTCTTTCCAGATTTACAATGGGCACCTTTAGATGGCAAACACATGATTTGAAATTGAAATTTTCCCTTCTCAGTAATGCTGTACATGTTCAATGAAACACCTCCATCTAGTGGCTGAATTATAGAGCAATACCAGCATTTCAAACTGCCGATATTGCACCATTAACTGTTATTACAGTATATTTCCGATCTTTTTGAAAGCAGGATAAAGTGTGTGTGTATGTGTTGAGATGTCCTGGAGGTTTACGGAGTCATGTAAAGGACCGCAAATGTCTGTGTGTGACCAATCACAAGCGTACAATAAATTGTTCATGTAGAGAAGCTCAGGGTATGTGGGGGGATTGGCAGGGAACACTGGTTAGAGGTGAAGAATGCAACAATTCCCATTTTGAGCTGGATTTGAATTCAAAAGGGCAAGCCTTTTCACTTGTGAATTAACTCTCATCTGACCATCAGTTGAGAGATACATGCCATGGCTTGAAAAGTGATGTCATATTGTTGCCTTCCCTGTCCTCAGTAGATCCCACATGCTGTTTTTGAAAGCACCTCAACATTTGCAGGGCAGGCGACATATTCCCGGCCTTGCTGTGGAAAATATTTGAATATGGTGTTTTGTGCACAGGTATCGAGGCAGCACAAAGGCTGACACAGTCCCTTTCTCTACTGTTGAATGCTGCCTTTGTGAAAAGCGTACAAAAGATATTGCAAAAAAGGGTGCCCATCCCTGTCCCCGACCCTTTCTTGAGCTACTGCTTTTTGACTTTTTCAGACTGGGTTTGTGAAGACAGGCATATAGAGACTTGTTCTTAACCAGCCCAGTCGTGTTAGATTCCCTTTTGTATTGTACCTTGTGTAAATTGAGTCTCTGCACATGATCACATCAAGATGGATGTCTCTCCATTGTACGCTGTCAAGAAAACTTGTTACTCACAGTGCCTGCATCACGCTTTATTTATTGTTCAGCTTTGAAAGATGACCATGCTGGGTTCCCAGCTCCTTTGTGAAATGCTAAAGCAGAGCAAATACTGTATCCTGCTTCTGCTATGGCCTTTCCTACACTCCCATAGAAAACTGAATGCACAATCTGGGAGTTTCAACTAGGTCCTCCCCACTTTCTCATCCCCATTCCTGGGCTCCAAAAAGCAGGGTGGGTGGGTGTGTTTCTGATTGGAATACTGAAGGAAATCTTCCCATGTGTGTGGGGGACACACTTGCATTTTTAGCAGGAAATAGCAATCAGCGGCTTTTCCTTTTTCTTACTTTTTAACCTTTCTTTATTTTATTTAAACTGGTTCTTTTCCCTTTTCTTTGTTTTCCCCCCTTTCTTTCCTTCTTTCTTTCTTTTCCTTTCTTTTAAAAAGGACATCTGTAATTGAAATGCCAATAGGATGCTGCTTTTTCAAGATGGTCCAAGGAAGAGGCTTCAGAAGTCCCGAACTCTCAGATGTCTCGGGGCTGATTAAAGTTACGAAGGGAAAGTGCTCTGCATAAACTGAGAAACACTTCCACTATTTCCACCAAGGCAGGATCTTCACCACTTTATAATGGCTTAGAATAGTTTTGACAACCATGACATGGGCCTGCAGTGGCAGCAATGAGAAGAAGGACCACAAAGGCAGGAGCAAGAAACAGGAGGGGAAGAACTTGGGCAGGGCAAGCCAAGTTGGAATTGCATGACAGCTCATGCTGTTCCAGAGGGAAAGAAAGCGGGGAAGGGGCTCAAACATAGAAGGGATGACTTGGAAGTGGCTGCTAACCCCTTAAGGTAGGAGAAAAAGGAGTCCCAACAAAGAACCTCTTGTCTCAGATTGAGTACCAATTATGACTAGAAGCTTCTGGGCAACAATCAGTAGGATCCACTCTACTACTGCTTTATGCACTGCATACATAAGGCATTTTCAGCAAACTTAGAAAAGCACTTCTTTTGGAAATGTGAGTTATCCAAAAGAGGTTGTACTTGAAAGAAGCTACGTTTAAATATCCTGAATTTTGAAAAGGCAGTTCAGTTTATACAGTATCCATGCAGCATAATGCAACCATGTTTCATCAAGAAATTATGAGGTGAAAGAGAGTGCTTTGGGTATTGGGTGGAGTAGAAATGCAATAAATAAATAAATAATGCCACTTACATATAGAAAAGCCTAGCTCACTGAGGAGCATATCAAAATTCATATCCTTACATATATTTTCTCATGAATGTTAAAGATATCTGGCTATATTTGCCAGGATCTAAAGCAAGGATGGGGAACTCCCAATCCATTAGTAGAATTCAGCAAGCCACACCTCCCCATGTGGCTCACTGAGGTCCCTGCTGTGCCTTTCCACACAGGCCCCCACCCCTCAAAAGAGGCAGAGAGGAGCTGGCTCAGTTTGCTTTGCTTTTCCTCATGTTTCCCAATAGGCAAGGTGCCTGCAGTGCCCTGAAGTGTGAGCTTTCTCTTCACAGTTGTATCAACAGCAAAAGGGGAGCTGCTCTGACAATGTTTGTGCACTTGTGCATGAATGGAGATTGGGTGTTTGTGGGGGAGAGAGATGGGTGGGTGCGTGGGTGGGGGTGATCCTACCCACTTTGGCATGTGGCCCCTGATGTCCATCCTTGGAGCCAATGTGGTCCTGAGGTTAAAATACTTTCCCCACTTCATGATATAAAGAATATCCTGGGTAGCATAAGATGCTTCTGAGCATAAGGAGAGGGGCTGCCTATTTCTTCTTCTAACTGCAGCAGGGAATGTCATTCTGGAAGCTCACTGGCCTTCAGGTTGGGTTGCCAGGTGTCCTACTTTACAGAGGACAGTGCTCTGTTTGAAGCCATTCTCTATTTGAAGGGCTGTCTAGTCCAAGTTCAGTTTCAAGTCAAAGAAACATCAGGAGGGAGAGCAGAGAGGTCAGGAAATTGCTCATCAACATTCAGCACCTAGATAGCAGACTGAGCAAGGCCCACAAGGCGCCTGGTCACACTTCCCCACTATTGTGAGATGTATTACATTTCTATTTAAATGATTGTTATTATTTCTAATTTTGCATCTCCCCATAATAATTATATTCTTTTCTTGGATTTGTTTTCTTAGATCTAAGTTCTTTGATCTTATGTGGCCTCCTTAGATATTCACGCTATAATGAATGCATCTGTTTTCTTTCAATATCCAACCATTTTCAAAACACTTCATGAACCTTAAGGTATGCATATGAGTCCTGCAGTTACTGACACCATCATTCAGTATATTCATGAATATTTTTATGTCTTATTTTGTATGCTTCCTTCCTGAACCATTCCTGGTGTGTGTGTGTGTGAAAAACCCTGAATAAAATATGCATTAAAATACAAGGATATGATATAGTAAAAGCCATCTATTTCAGGACTCAAGAGAAATCAGAAGATTGTAATATATTCCCAATAGCTTTTTATTTATTTACATCAATATTTGGACAAAAGCTGACAAGATGTTAATGACTGTCACTTATTCCTCATTTCTGGCACTTTAATAAGCCATCAAAGAGAAACTGATTCTCTCAGATAATTCTGACATTAAGGTTGCCAAAGATGTCACATATTTTCAAGATGTGCCCTGTTCAAGGGCATAAAACCTTCCAAAAGTGTCTACTTACTGCATTCTTGAGTAGCATGAATTATGTACTGCTTTCTCAACTATGTCCTCCTGGGCAAACTTGTGGTCAGGATGTTTATTATCTGCTACTGTTTATTATCTGTCCTCCCCAAACCTTTATTTTTATCTTCCCCCCTCCCATATTGAGCACAGTCATTGTTTTTGTTAGTTATTGTTGTTCTGGCATAATTTTAAGGACATTTATTGTTTTTATGATCACATCCAATCAGGGATCACACAAAGAATGTGATGATATCATAATACAACATAGCAAATCAACTCTGGCTGCATAATGGCATCACTTTGAATATACATTGGGGAGGGAGGAGTACATCCTCAACCAGGGCCACCAGGCAAGGACTCCACAGAATAAAAGGGGGAACATTTCCTGTTGCTAAGGCCACCATGTCAGTGCTCCCAGTCTTGATGTACTGGGGCAACTCCACCATCACTTTCACCCTGTTTTGAAGGCACTTGAAAAAACTCCAGAGGGTGCTTTTTGCTGCTGGCCAACTGAAGTTTCAGATTGCTTGACCCAAAACACGTCTATGCAGTGACTTTGTTCAGACATACAATATGGACCAGTGGACACACACGCCAAAATGTTTGTGTGCACATGTTCAGGGCTCCAGCCAGCCTTGTAGCCCTGTTTGGGACTCAAGGGGGATGCAGCCAAAGGTTTGGGGAGCAGGGAGGAAAATGAATACCTGTTTACCTTTCCAATCTCCTGAAATCTTCTGTGCTGTATAGTACTAAATAGGGATGGGAGAATCAGCTAGGCTTGGGTTTGATGGGGTTCACTGATTTCCACGTCAAAGCTCAGTTTGCCTTGTTCCAGTTCATGAATGTGAGTAGTTTGAAGTTGTTGGTTTTTAATGGGGAAAGTGCATTTGGGTTCACTTTTTTTAAAAAGCATGCACCCCAACTGAGGAAAGTATAGAAGACACATATTTTTTTCATACTCACATTTTTCTATCGAGTGCCCTTTGCGTAGATAATCACAAGTTTGGGAATATGTAGGATCCCCCCCTCCCCGCCCTATGCTCTCGCATTCAAGGTTGTGAATGGGACAAGTTCTGCCACTTAATAAATGGAAACAAAATTCTTGTACACCCCTAGTGCAAAAAGTTTCATTTTCTGGGCTGGCTGATAGTTGCTATATAGCAGTGGTGGGGTTGTCTGGAGAATGGGGTAAGGAAAAAGGTATTTAGCATAGGGAGAGTTGTTTTATCATGTCATTCATCCTCTGCCCCTGCTGATTAGACATTACATTGATTTGAGCAGGCCAAGACTCTCTCCAACCATCTTCTAATTTCTTGCACTGTCACCATCGGCATCCTGTAGGATTGGGAACCAAAGAGCAAGTGTCCTTGCTGAGCTCTTTTTAAAAAATAACTAAATCATTTCCTTTAATTTTCAAACTAATATACTTTTGCGTACCTGGGCAGTTCCCTGAGTATGCAGAAACTACTGCTTTATTTATGGCCGGTTACCTTTCACTGCCAAACTGGGTAACCAGCAGACCAGCACAGATGCTGCTAACGAATGATTTACAAGTTGCTAGCTAGAGGTGGTGGAGATAGGAGGGTTTCCAAAGCTTTCTAAAAAATTACCTTTGGGTCTCATGATTCTTTAAAAGATGCCAGAAATGTCAGTATAATCCCATCTGTCATTACTAATTAGAGCTACACTCAAGTGCTCGTCTCGCCAGTGAACTCTGTTTCACACATAACCTGCTGAATTTATTCTTTCCACGTAAGCTGACATTTACTTACCTGTCATCCTGAATCGACTGTGTCTGTGGTGAAAACACAAGCCAACAAACATATCAGACCCCCAAACCCAGGGGAAGATCTAGGCAGATTAAAAGATCTGTGCAGAGGAGAGTGTTTTGAAGGATCCAGGTACAGAGTAGCTCAATGCAGCTGGCGGTTAGAGAATTACTTGCACTTTCCCAAGCTTTTAGACCAGTCTTCAGTCCAGATGTTTTGACCTGCAATTCCCATCATCCCTAGCCAGCACAGGCAGTAGTCAGGAATAATGGGAGTTGTAGTCCAAAACATCTGGATTGATCCAGGTTGCAGAAAGCGGCTTTAGAAGATGGATGCTATTCCTTGCTTGCCTTAATCCTATGCAATCCTTCTGTTGTTTTTATTTGGGGTTTTCCTTGGTTTTTTTTTTTTTAATGATGTCTTTTCCTGCTGTTCTTTTAAATTGTTTTATCTTATCTTTATTATTCATTTTTTACGTATCGCTGTTATTATTTCAGCAAGCTGTCTTGAACTTTATAAGGAAGATAGGAAGGTCTTAATACAGTGACAGAATGAAAACAAGAAGAGGGGGAAATGAATTTCACTAGGAAGGGAGAGGTAGATGCAGTCTGTCATTACTAATTAGTGTTATAGTAAAGTGTTTGTCTCACTTGTGAACTCTGTTTATCATATTACTTGTTTGAATTTATTGTTTCCATGCAGTGGAGGTTGATGGTTCTGATTTCAGTGGGGCTGTGAATCCATTCCAGGTTTCAATCAGAACTAGCTAGAACTCTAAAGGAGCTATCCAAGGTGTAGAATCCTATCCCCCAAATAGATTCAGCACTGTGGATAGCTGCTTTAGTGTTATTGCTGGTTCTGACTGAAACCCAGGATGGATTCACAGCCCCACTGAAATTGGAGCCACCAGCCTCCACTGTTTCCACATCACCTGACATTTGTTTATCATCACTCTGCAGTAGGCTTCCCTAATGTGGGGCCCTCCAGATGTTTTGCACTTCAGCCCTAGCCAGCATAGCAAATGGTCAAGAATGCTGGGAGTTGTAGTCCAAAGCATATGGAGGGTATCAGGCAGAGAAGACTGGTCTACAGTGACTTTGGAGAAAATGCAACCCAACAAACTTTAACCCCAGCAGTAGAAATACTGGATAGACATGTGTTGCATAAGCGTGTGGAAAGTGGGCCTATTATGAAGATAGTAAAGAGGACGAAAGGAGATAAATTCTAAACATGTTAAGGCATCATTGCTTTTGACCATTTTGAGTGAAGCCTCATGTGCATTAGTTGGACTCAGCAGCCTTTAACTCAGCCTTCTCCAATGTGGGTCACTTCAGATGTTTTGGACTTCAACTCCCATCAGCCTTAGCCAGTAAAGCCAGTGACCAGGGGTTATTGGAGCTGAACTCCAAAACATCTGATGGGATCCAGGTTCCAGAAAGCTTCTTTAACTTCTCTGCTGTTATCTTATGTGTCCAAAAGGTGAGTGTTCCCTGTAAGTTTTTAATTCATGCTTATGGGTGAATTGAGAATCCAACTCAATGTTCATTGCTATGAGCATGGAACTAGTTATTCTAGATGGGGAAACACTAGATGTCCCAAAGATGTATAGTATTGTGTATGTAACTTAACTGGTTTATTGTGTTAAGAGAGCTTTCACAGGCAACAATATAATTCATCACATTCATGATGGAATCAGACAAAAGGGGGGTATAGAAACATAGGCTACAAATCACAAGCTGGTTTCTATGCTCTCATAGCTTTCTTTCTCCATTTTGCTTCTATGGACTAAAATAGCTACTTCTCTTGAATTTATCAATGGCTGAATCCATTCAGGTTTCAAGGAATGATCTATCTTCCCTTTACAAGTACTTATACAGTTCTGAAAAAGTTCTCAGAGCTGCTTGTGCCTTTTTAAAGTAAGATTTGCTGAGTAGTCAAAGGTCACCTACTATTTTTGTTTACTACTTTAGGATAATGATTTTCACATGAGGTGAAGTTTGTAATCAGCGATTTGGCTGATTAATGAAACACAAGAGAACTTTCATTGTCCTGAACTACTTAACTAGAAACTCGTTACTCAAAGCCCAGCTTAATTACTCATGATTACTCATGAGAAGATTATTTGTGAAACGTTTAATTCATCTACCTCTGTGTCCTCCTCCAGCTGTTCTTCCTTTCAGTTCATAAAAGACGATAATTTTTGTCCCTTTTCTCAGTACCATCCATCCTCATATCTTCTCCCCAAAGCATGGATGTTCTATCCTTCTTCATCCTTTTAATTATTCGATATGACAGTGTAAATTCTACCTGACAGCAGCTGAGGGGAAAATGGGAAACACAATCCAATCCATCAGCTTTGCTAGGAGAATAGCTTCTTTTGGTTCCTCTTTTCTTTGAAGAGTTTCCATTAGGATGGCTACTTATGAATCACCCCAAATTTTATTCATCTATTTAATTTACACCCACACCTCTCCACCTAAACTGGTGCTTAAGGTAGCTAACAATAATAAAATACAGGTTAAAAACAAGATATTAATTAAAACATGAGGAAAAGGAAACAGATCCTTAAAAATATTTTTTTAAAAAACACAGCAATAAAAAAAATAGACCCAACCAGTTTTTAAAAAAACCCTTCAGCAACATACCACTTTACTCACTAAAAGTCTGCCTGGCAGAAGGACCACAGAGAGGGGGGCAATGTAGCCCCTCTAAGCAGAGAATTCCAGCGGCTATGAGTGGCCACGAGCCCTCTCTTGCATCCCTATCAAATGCGCCCCTGATGGTAGCAGGACTGAGATAAGTGCCTCCCCTGAAGACCTTAAAACTTGGGCTGGTTTGTATGGGAGAATGCAGTATTTCAGATAGCTTGGTCTCAAGCCATAGAGAGCTTTATACATCATAGCCAGCATTTTGAATTTTGCCTGGAAACAGGACAGTAGCCAGTGAAGGTGTTGCAGTAAGGGAGTTGTATGATCCCTGTAACTGGCCCTGGTCAATAGTCTGGCCACAGCATTCTGGACCAGCTGAAATTTCCAAACACTTTTCAAGGGCAGCCCATGTAGAGCATGCGCTGCCTTTGTCCCAGTGGCATGTAACTAAGGCATCTGACCATGGCCAGATCAGACATTTCTCACAGTTGGAGCATGAGTCTCCGCTGTGTAAATGCACTACTGGTCACTGCCAAAACCTGGGCATGGAGGGTTAGGGCTGAATCCAGGCGAACACCCAAACAGTGAACATGAGTCTCAGGGAGACTGTAACCCTACCCAAACCCCATTCAGTAGGCTGAATCTATATTTCCTGATCTGCCTTTCCACTAACCATGAGCACCTCTGTCTTGTCTGGATTAAACTTCAGTTTGTTCATCCTCATGTAGTCCATCAAACATTGATTTAGAACTTGAAGACCTTACTTGGTTTCACCTGGAAAGGAGAGATAGAGTTGGGTGGCAATCTCTCCTAGCCTTTCATGTACATATTAAATAGCATAGAGAAGAACATCTAATCTGCTTCTGAGCCACACATTTGTTCACAAGGGGGCAAAGCTCACTCAAACATTGGCTCTGGTTATTGCACTGGACACTCAAAACCTTACTATAGCAAAGAATCCTTGTTTGGAAGACAATTGAAATTGCTTTAAGCAAGGATACCTATTTAATTAACTTCAGAACTTAAAGAAGATTAACACAGTTAAAACTGGTTTTCATGAGGCTTTCAGAGCTGACATATTTTCTTAAATAAAGAATATTATTTAATAATAGGTTTCACTGCAGTAATGAACATTTGTTAAGCTTTATTGTTGATCAGCCTTTTCATAGCTGATGTATGATTAGTGAAGCTGTCTCAACACAAAACAAATAACCAGTGCACCCTAATCTAACAATGTGTGTGTTCATAAGTGTTCTGGGGAATTAGCTCTTGCAATGTTGTGATTTTGCTTAAGCATTTTCTTTTTTAAAAAAATATTGGTCTCATTAATGGGAAATGGCATTTTTTGCATCATTGTTTTAACCTATGGTTGCAAGTAGCAAGTTGAACTGTAATAGAGTGGATGTGGAAGGCCCGTGGTGTGTATGTGTGTATCTGTCTGTAATGCTTTGCTGCATGGTTCCCACAAAACCTTGCAGCATCGCAGATAAATCCTGATAGCAGGAGGGAGTGTGGGCTATCCAACCAGAAAAGCCGCAATGCCGGCAGCCATTTGTCCTGTGGAGCCCATCCTCTGCTGTCTGCCCTGCCTTCCCACGCTTACCTGGACCTCCCCTGGGCTTTGATCTGCCCCCAGGAATGCCCACTACGTCAACCTGAAGCAAGGTCACCATTGACAGATGAAGGAAAGAATGCAGTGACCTTGGAGCAACTTTAAAAATTGTGGTAAATTTACATAGTGAAAAGGTGCAGATTTGGTGGGGAGAAGCCCAATGTGGTTGTGAGTGGATGGCTTGCATCACGTCAACAACACAGCACCAATGTGCAGCCAGAACAGGCTAAAAAGGACATATAGACAAAGCTCAGGTCTTGTTTAACTATCTACTGAGACAAACTCACTAGGTTTCCTTTGACAAATTACTATATCCTAGGCATGTTTACTTAGAAGTAAGTTCCACTCAGTTGAATGGGGATTACTCCCAGGTAAGGGTACATAGGGTTGCCACTGAAGGCTGCAACCCTTTGCACACTTACTTCAGTGTAAGCCCCATTGAATTCAGTGGAATCCATTTCTAAGTATACATACACAGGATTAGGGGTGGATGACTCTCCTAGCTTCTTTCTTCCACATTCAATTTAAAAAGAAACAAAATGTCAAGGTCTTTCTATCCTGTTTGTGAAGAAATTTGAGGATTTTGATAAGTTCTTAGACAACAAACTGGATGAAGTTCTGACCCATCTGTACCACCCAAATTAAACTACCTGTTGCTCTGAATCCTCATGTACTTGCCTGTCATGCAGCTGTTAAACATGTCAGAAAGAAGAGGTGGCAGCCCTAATTCAGTACCACAAAAATAGCTGAATAAACAGGGATTCAAACCCAGACTTTTAGTAACTAGGCATTCAAAACTAGGGCTGTATTCCGCTTCACTTCGGTTCGTAGAAGCGATAGTGGAGCGGCCTGATTCGCCTCCGACAAAGGCGGAGATGAATCAGGTCGGGGGGGGGCTGCGGATCGAGGTGAAGTGGTTTGCCTCGATCCGGAGCTCTGGACGCAGGTAAGTGGGGGGAGAGGGACTCACCTGGCGGCAGCGCAGTCCGTGCAGCGATGGCGATGGAGCCAGGTAAGGGGGCAGGGGGGAGGGGGGCTTACCTGTGTCCGTTGTGGGCTTCTCTTCTGGCTTGAAGCCGGGGCCTCAATTGAAGCCCGCGATGGACACAGGTAAGAGGGCGGGGGGGAGTTTGACTTACCTGGCTCCGCCACCACTGTCCATGCGGTGACGGCAGTGGAGCCAGGTAAGGGGGTGGGGGGATTTTCACTTACCTGGCTCTGCCACCGCTGCAGTCCGTGCGGCAACAGCGGCAGAGCCAGGTAAGGGGGCAGGGGGGCTTCCCTGTGTCCGTCGTGGGCTTCAATTGAGGCCCTGGCTTCAAGCAGGAAGAGAAATTAATCTGTCAATCAACATGTTTGTCATAGCAACCTAACAAGCAGGTTGCACTGGTGAAGAGGAGGTGCAACTCCAGGGGACCCATGTTAGTGGGCCCTGTTGGGGTATGGGTCCTTGGCCAGTGCCCAACCATGCCTAGCCTTGACGCTGGCCCGGCCGAAATTCCCTTTTCTATGTAACTGTTAAAGATACAGGAGCCCTGTCCTCCTTTTCACATGGTCATCCTAGATAAATCTCCCCTCCCTATGTGCTACATGCTAGATAACAATTGACAGCCCATACCTCTAATTGAGGAGAAACAAAAGACATAGCTACACACTACACACATTATGGACAATGTGTAGTTTCGCTCTTGGGATACAGTATATCTCAAGGGACGACAAAAGGACCAGGGTGAGCCCTGCTTACAGCTCTTGCTAAGATGGCCAGACCGCTGAAGCGCATAAATGGCATGCCTCACATCTGCCAAGACAACTGTGAATCTGTTGGGATCATGGCATTTTATTTTGTTTTTTTGCATCTGTAGGGTGCATTCCCTCAAAAACAAATGCAACAATAAACTTAAGTTAGTCTTTAAGGTGCCAGAGGATTCTTCGGACTGCTGACAGAGAGGGTTTGTTGAGTGGTCCAGTTAAATGAGACATATTGCCACTGCACCTCGTTCTGCCAGATGCCAAGGGAGCGTAATGCCATTTCACTTGTTCTAGCGGGACCCAAAATGTTCACATTACTTGCACTCCTGAGTTAAGACAAATGCGATATTGTAGGTAGCAATCACTAACCACAAATCATAAGGACAGTGACATTTACCTAAGGGGAGAAATGGAGATGGGAGATTTTGCTGTTACACATGAATGAAGACGAGCCCTGTTAATGACAGTGATGATGATGACAAGTGAGCTGCAGGAAGCCGTTCACCAGGAAATTTAAGGTCAGGTAAAGCAAACCTAATAGTTCTCTTTAAACTGCTGTCAAGGTAGCATTTCACACACTTAGTTCCTGCTCATACAGAACAGGGTGGGGGAAGGAAGAGCTGGAGATTTCACAAACTTTTGTGCTTTCTCCTTTAAAAAATATCAATCAATGTGTGAGAAATCTGATCGTTTATTACGGATGGTAACTAGGTCTTGTATCTGTTATATTTAATCACAGGCCAATACCAAAATATTCCTTTAATAGCCTAACCCTGAAGCTCTTTTTATGTATTGGGGTTACATGAATGTGCAGGGAGGGTGGACTATCATCACAGCAGTGGATTCCTCCCCCAGCCTTGCATGCATTCATTATAATGGGTTGGATTCAACATAACTGTACTTAGAGTCGATCCATTGAAATCAATGGGACTTTAGTTAGTTGTAACTAGAATCATAGAAAAGCAGAGTTGGAAGGGGCCTACAAGGTCATCGAGTCCAACCCCCTGCTCAATGCAGGAATACACCCTAAAGCATCCCTGATAGATGGTTGTCCAGCTGCCTCTTGAAGGCCTCTAGTGTGGGAGAGCCCACAACCTCCCTAGGTAACTGATTCCGTTGTTGTACTGCTCTAACAGTCAGGAAGTTTTTCCTGATGTCCAGCTGGAATCTGGCTTCCTTTAACTTGAGCCTGTTATTCCATATCCTGCACTCTGGGAGGATGGAGAAGAGATCCTGGCCCTCCTCTGTGTGACAACCTTTTAAGTATTTGAAGAGTGCTCTCATGTCTCCCCTCAATCTCCTCTTCTCCAGGCTAAACATGCCTGGTTCTTTCAGTCTCTCTTCATAGGGTTTTGTTTCCAGACCCCTGATCATCCTGGTTGCCCTCCTCTGAACCCGCTCCAGCTTGTCTGCGTCCTTCTTGAATTGTGGAGCCCAGAACTGGACGCAATACTCTAGATGAGGCCTAACCAGGGCCGAATAGAGAGGAAACAGTACCTCACGTGATTTGGAAGCTATACTTCTATTAATGCAGCCCAAAATAGCATTTGCCTTTCTTGCAGCCATATCGCACTGTTGGCTCATATTCAGCTTGTGATCTACAACAATTCCAAGATCCTTCTCGTTTGTAGTATTCCTGAGCCAAGTATCCCCCATCTTGTAACTGTGCCTTTGGTTTCTATTTCCTAAATGTAGAACTTGGCATTTATCCCTATTAAATTTCATCCTGTTGTTTTCAGCCCAGCACTCCAGCCTATCAAGATCACTTTGAAGTTTGTTTCTGTCTTCCAGGGTATTAGCTATCCCACCCAATTTTGTGTCATCTGCAAATTTGATCAGCGTTCCCTGCACCTCCTCGTCCAAATCATTCATAAAAATGTTGAAGAGCACTGGGCCCAGGACTGAGCCCTGCGGTACCCCACTCGTTGCCTCTCCCCAGTTTGAGAAGGTCCCATTGATAAGTACTCTTTGAGTCCGATTCTGTAGCCAACTGTGAATCCACCTAATAGTTGTTCCATCTAGCCCACTTTTAGCTAGTTTGTTAATCAGAATATCATGGTGCACTTTGTCAAAAGCTTTGCTGAAGTCAAGATAAATGATGTCCACAGTGTTCCCACAGTCCACAAGGGAGGTCCACAAGGGAACTAACTTACACTTCCTTGGTTTCAATGGATCTACTCCAAGTATGACTAAGTTTGGATCCAACCAACTATCTGTAGAAGGCCTCAATGCATGGGCTTGGATGAGTATAGCTGCCATGTGTGTCACAAATCAGCACACTAAAATAATAGCGCATGGATGTTTTTCTGTAACTAGAGGCCTTCAGTCATGATTTCATTGGTTATTTCACTGATCCTCACCTTTGCAGCTCCTTTCTATAAGCAACTCTTCTCTTTGCCCATTCTGTGTCTGAAGTTGCCTTCTCTTTTGGATTCCTACTTCTGGCCTTTCTACTTCCCCTTATTCTTCTAGACCGCTTCCCCTTCCAACTCCACTTTCTGACCTCTGCTCTCATCCTTTCTGCTTCTCTTGCCATGCTACCTTCTCAGGCTCCTGTCATTACCTTGCCTCCTGCTTATTTATTTATTTATTTATTTAAATAATAATAATAATAATAATAATAATAATAATAATAATTTATTTATATCCTGTCTTTCCCCCAATATTGGGACTCAAGGCACAACCTTCCTTCCTTAATCCCTTCTGTATCCACCTGTCCTGCTCAAGTGCTGGATCTGAACATCATCATCATCATCATCATCATCATCATCATCATCATCATCATCATTATTTTACATTTATATACCGCCCCACAGCTGAAGCTCTCTGTCTGCTCCAATTCCCTGAGGGGAGGAGGCTATCATATAGCACAGTCTTCCCCAATCTGGTGCCCTCCAATTGTTTTGGACTACAGGCCCTATCAGCCCCAGCCATAGGCCTACTAATTTCCCCTGTGTTCAAACTGTATGGACTACAAAGCTTTGTGCTGCTTGGGAAAGTGTGCATCTAGGGTTGAAGGTGTTTCTCTAGGCTTCATATCAATACATTTAAATTAATGAATGTTTTTTAAAAACAAAATCATGCCAGGTTACACGCCCCTTGGGTCTCCTTAGTATGCAAGGTATAAGTCTCACAGTCTTGGCACTATAGCACTGACAGATGAACAGACACACATCCTGTTTTATTATTAAAGATTCTATTGTTTTGGGGATGTTGTTGTTACCGGCCATGAGCTCTGCTCAGGAAAGGAGCGATATAAAAGTTTTAAACAAATAAACGAACCCACTGCAGTAATCCAACTAGGGTGTTACTAGGACAGGAAAGGCTGTAGTTGGTGTATGAACCTTGGTTGGGGAAAGACGGTTCACAAAAGAACTGCTGTGTGACATTTCTCTGGTAGCCATGTGTTTAAATTACAGAGAAATGTGCTGACGTGCTCCTGGTCATCAACAGAAACTGAGATAAAATAAGGTAAAAATCAGAACTGGGTTACCACAGGTAGGCCGTTGCATGGTGTACTTGCATGCAAACATGAAATCACTCAATAGCACAATTCTAAAGAGTGCCATTCCGTATTATTCTGATGTATTAGTGCCTCTCATTGTGACAGATGAGAGCAACCTTCCAGTTTTTGGAAAGTTATTGAAACTGTCCACAACTCTTAGAGTTACAAGGACTGTCTTCAGCATTTCTGGAGAACAGGAGCTGACAAAAGATTTTTCCGGCACTTTCCCCATCCCACCCCTGGGGTCACAGCTGGAAAGCCTGAGGAAAGGTGCACCTTTTATGGTATCTTGGCAACTCCACTCTCTCAGAAAAGAAAACATGTAAAATCGGAGACAGATACACACAGAGGGAGCCAGAACAAACAAGAACCTTGTATGTTACATGTGCTATTTTTAGATCCAAGTCAGATCACCAAATTGATAAAAAAAAATGTAGATGGGAGTAACTTCTTACTTCTGGCAATCTGCAATCTGTTAACTGTTGCCTACAAAAGGCCTGACGCAGAAATTTTAGTCACATCACTTGCTTTCAGTATTTCCTTTTTAAGATATAGCAGAGTGAATGTAATTAGCCACTGTCAGCTGCTTCTTCATACAAAAATGTCCATTTTAGCTGGGCATTTAAGGAGTCAGTATAGGCAAGCTCATATTCTTATGTGTTAATACCATACAAAACTGAGTATTTAGGAGTCTCTTTAAACCTACTTAACAGAGGATGCAATCCTATATATCGGGGTGGTGGGTTGGCCCTCCAGATGTTTTGATCTATGACTCCCACTAGCCCTCACCATTGGCTATGTTGTCTAGGGCTGATGGGAGTTGAAAGTCAAAAATTCTGGAGAGCCACAAGTTGCCCACCCCTGCTATACAAACTTACCTGGAAGTAAGCCCCATTGGGATTTACTTCAGAGAAGACATGTATTGGATTGCTCCATGAAACTGAGATATTTCAGTGACCAAATGCGAGCTTCTCCTGGCAAACTTCCCAGAAAGTGAGACTATTGTTTGAAACAGCTCACTGCATGTTTATTTATCATATGAGCGTTAACATCTACTTTTGTTTTATCCCAGTTATTGAATTTTCCACCTTTTGAGGCTCACCACTACTATAGAAAACAAATATAGTATTTTCCTTATGCTCTTCTAAATTGTGAAATAAATCTAAGGCAGACAAACGAGCTATGGCAGCACCAAAGCTCCTTATGATTTATGGCTTTAGACTTGAAGATGGTGCAATAATATTGACCTGAAAAAATTCAGGACAAAATAAAAAATAAAAAATCGATACCCTGTCGTGAATCATGGTGGATTGGAGAGAATGCATTTCTTAAGAAATGGGATTTTTTTATTACTTCAGTTACAGACTCTAAGACGGTTCACACATCATGCTAACCCATGGTGGGTGGCAAGCTATGCTATGCTATGCTTATGCAAACACCCTACTGTGCTCCCAACAGATAATCAGGCAAACAAGCTGCACAGAGTAATATATTTCACTGCCCCCTTGTCCCTCCTCCTCCTGTAGTCCTCCCACCCAGCTGGACAGGTTTCCCAGCTTCCTTTGCAATGGGATAGTGATCACTTAACAGGAGCAGAGTGGTGGCAGTGTTTTTGGCCACTCTTGGTGATCTCCGTAACCCACACTGTGCAACAGAAATCATGCTAACCCACCATCAGTAAAATAACACTTACTATAGACTATTGGTTCTCAGGGTCGCTTATTTGGGGAAATAAACCACCATTGCGGGGGGGGGGATATCCCACAGACAAAACACTAACCCATCATGGGTTGTTTCAGAAAATTGTATGAATCCAGTCTAAAAGGAATAGAATCCCAACTTTTACTCTTAAATGAGGCGCTTGCACCATTAAGATGCCGCAATGTGTTTTCCTATATGGACTTACAATGCATTATGCTATATCGACCTTCTCCAAACTACTGCCCTCCAGAGGCTTTGGATTGCAACACTTATCAGCGTTAACCATTGGCCTTGCTAGCTGGGGCTGATAGGACCTGTAGTCCAAAACAACTGGAGGGCACCAGATTGGGGAAGACTGTGCTATATGATAGTTCACATGCAGATGGGATGGTTGGGATAAGATTGTTGTAGCAAAAGAGTTTATAGGAGTCGGTGCTAAATGTTTCATATTGAATGTAGTTCATATTTGGAAATTCAGAGATGTTTGAAAAGCTGCCTCTTGCCAATGTTGGGGTATTCTTGTTTAGCATTCAGTAGAACCAATTACTTTGAATGTGTGAAAACCAATATTAAAAGATGTTCTTGGTCACATTTGGGGGGGGGGGGGGTGAGGGAAGTCTTGGGTGTGCTTGTTCAGCTGAAGAATCCCAACCTCTCCCTTCCTATAAATGTGCAGAATCACAAGATGCCATGGACAACATAGCTCAAAAATAGTTTAAAAGCTGTAAAGGCTTTTAAAAGGTAAAGCCAATTGTAGCTGGAGATGAACAGGAAGCCAGTAGAGATGTTAAATACCAAGAAAATATGTTCCACTATCCATCGTCTAGTTGCCTTGGCTTTAGAGGCCCAGGAGAAGACCAGACGGAGATGGCTCATCAACTCTAGTCATAGTTGTCAGCCCCTCTAGATGACAAAAGGTTCTGGCTTGATGGCTTTCCTTGTTTCCCGTGTGTGTGTGTGTGTGTGTGTGTGTGTGTGTGTGTGTGTGTTGATGTACATGCATATGTGTGCATGCACTTACATCAATATTGGGAATCCCAGGTGCAGGGGGCAAGGCCAGTCCTTCTGGTGGGCTAATCTGGCCTTCCGCGTTTCCCCAGATTTCTACACTCCCTTCCCCTGGCATCACCCCCCTTTTTCCTGACCACCAATTGTTTAGTGATTTTCCAGCTTTGCACAGTTCTTTTCCTATCCTAAAAGGTGGAGATGACTTTACTAGCAGCAAGAACTGTACGCTAAAACATATTGCTTTATATATATATATATATATATATATATATATATATATATATATATATCCTTTCCCTTTGGCTCTGCTCCTTTGCCTTCAGGTCCCCACCACCACCACTGAAATGTGGTCCCCAAGAACCTCTCCAAAATAGCTGAAGGAGGTTCCTCACCTCGGATTTAAATGCACCAAGACTGCCAGGCATCGATGCCACCACTGCTGTAGCATATCTGGCTGGGCCATGCTGACTTCTGGCTAAGACAATTATGCCATGAGGGAGTCAGTAAGTCCAGGGCAGAAGAACACCTCACATGGCCATACAAGACTCCACATGACCTCATACCTTCTTTTTGAGTGTTTTCCTCTAACACACCAAGCCAGGGAAGCTTCGCTGCAGATATGCCCTGTAACATTTGCCTTATGATTGGATTTTATTTATAATAAATGAATAGCATTTGCATTAGAACATGCCTGAGACCCCTGTGGAAATACCAATAAAAAGCCTTGATAAATTACCCAAGTGAAAACAGCACTGTAGCCATTTCCTCAATATTTTTTAATTCCTTACCAATCTCACTAAAAATATGTGAGAATAAAATGGGCCATTATTTTATGTTAGGGGAGTTCTTCTTGTCCCAGTTTCACAAAGCTGATCTCAGCTATATACTTGTCTTTGAATCCTAGAGCATCCAGTGACAAAAGAAAGGGAAAGCTCTTATCAAAATTGCATACCGTTTTGACCTTGGTGTTTTTTAGAACAGAATACAAATAGGTACCTTGAGTGCTTGCCTCATAACTTATTTGCCAGCATTGCAAATAAAGGTGCTGGCTTTAAAATCTATAAACAAAAGAGAAAGTAAAGAAAAGAAATAATCAAAGGTAAGAGACTTGCCTGCCACAATTGTAGACCCCTGCTCCCACAAAACCATAGCAAATAATGGTTTTTCCTCCTATGTGAGAGACCGTATGGAACAATAAATAGGAATGTATTTAACCAGTGAGATAATTGATTGATTTCAATTATTATAATTTAATGGCTCTTTACACTTCCTTCTATCATCTACGCTTCAATGTGATCCACCCCCACCCACACCAAGTTATGGTTTTTCTTTTTCTTGTGTAGGGAAAGAGTCAATGATCTATCAAAGAGGACATTTTCACTATGGGCTCATCTATACCTGCAGCCCTTTGGAGAGTAGGGAGGGATGAGCATGGAGTTTTCCACATCTGGGATTGTCCCTCAGGGGCCACATGCCAGCGAGTTGTCCTGGAAGTAAAGAGGGACAGTCCAAGGCAAGATACATATTTTTTTAAAAAAGGAGACACTTGCACAATTGCGCAGGCACAATCCTGCACAAAGATGAGGTTGTTGTTGTTTTTTAAATAAGAAACCCCCAACAAACTTGGTGCTGGAAGACGCTGAGTGCCATCCCAAAGATGGTGAAAATGCTCTCCCGCTCACCCACGATGCCCACAGACTCCCCCCGCACAGCTCCGTGCCCGTTTCCTGAGACCTGCTACTCACAGGGAAGAGGGACAGCTAAACCACCTGCGGAGCTTGGGATGGTCCCGAGACGGCATTAAAAATGTGGAAAAAGCAGTCCCTGAGTGCTCATCCCCAGTTCACCCTGGTATCAGCTCTGCGTCATTTGAACATGCAGGGATGACCTCATGATCACCCTGGGATAAATGGCAGGTGTAGATTAGGCCTTAGGTTTCAATTTGCCCTTTCTTTTACTTTAGCAAAAGAATACTCTAAGACTTTGTTTTGATTGAATGTGTCAACATTATCGGCTATAAGTGTCTCAACGTTTCTATCAATTGTTTTTGTTCTTCTAAGTTGCTACTGGCAGTTTATCAGCAGTTCAAATGCGAGTGTTTTTTCTTTTCTTCCTAGCATGGAGGTAAAATGCTGGGAAAACTTCATTTAACTAAATTTCTGCAGGTCACAGATTTTCTACAAGGTAGATGAATTAGATAATTTAACACACATACACACAGGCAACCTTAGGCATAACTAAAAAGGGTAAGCACAAATTACTCACAAATTGCTAACCACAGGTGTTTGAAATCAAGTATCCTACGTTCCAGTCTCATGGGGTTGAATCCAGACTTGCCCTCCTGGAAATGGAAGGGCTCTGTCCAATTGCAAAAGGGACCAAGATCTATTTGAGGCTCTTGCTGAAGGAAGGAAGGAAAGAAGAAGGAAGATGTTTTTTTGCCAGTTCCTTCTTCAGATCCCCATCACCCCCTCTGCTGTTGCAGTCTCCTCACCCTGTAAAACAGCTTTTTGGATGATACCAGGGCTTGCAGGGGAAAGGAGGAATTGGTGAAAAATCACCCCTCTTTCCTCCAGCAGAGCTCTGCTCATGGTAGTCTGGATCTCAACTCTAAGCTTGTTTTAGTAACTTTTGGCTTTGGAGTCTTGAGGATGTCCAAATGCACATCCCGTTAAAAATAATACTGTGCAGAAGAAATACTGCAACTCTGGAGAACAATGACAATAAAGGAAGGGTCAACATTTTTGTGTTTTCCAAAATGGCAGCTTTGGCAGCACAGCATTAGTTCATTTTACGTTTTTCTCCAGATCTTCTAACAGCCTGATTTGATGATCTAAAATTCTGCTTCTGGTTGAGATCACGTGAAAGCTTACAGTTTCCAATTTGGTCACAATAATGCCTTGTTCAGAAGCAGTTTGCTCAGAAATTAGGACTTATCCAGCCAGACCTGAGTGCCATGAGCTAAACTGGATGAGCACTTGATTAGAACTATTGATGTACCTGTCAGTGCTACATGAGTGCCAGACTTAGGCACTGGCATAATAGGGCCCAGTGGCAAACTTACACAGGCCATCCCTAAGAGAGCTATTTATGCCTCCTGCAAGTTAAATCATTACACCTAGCATGTACCAAGCTATTTTGTTCAATAGCATGACATTTGTCATGGCAAATAGAGCAGAACTGTATGGTGGCTTTATGGCTGTAGAACTGGATCGCTATGAGCTCAGTTGCACTGCAGAGGATAAAGTAGTTGGACAGGTTCAGCCGGAAAGAACTGTGTGATAAAGTCATTTCATCATCACTTCAATGCTACCTGATTTGCAGTCTGAGCTTTTAAGAGCTATAGATGACAAATCTCAGAAGATGCACATGTAAATGAAGCAGACTTTAAGCTCCATCACACGCTCCCTACCTTGCTTCTCCGCCCGTGTTTTCCTTCCTCTTATGAAAGAGGAAGCACAAGGCAGGTGAAGCAGCGCCCCTGTTCTAATGGCGCTGCTTCACCTGCACACAGCAGGAGAGAGCAGCAATTCCATGTTTAAAAATACATCGGACTTAATGAGGGTTTTTTTTTTGTCGCTCAAGGAAGTCCAGAAGGGGCGGAAGGCGCGCGGGAGGCAGACAATATCATGTGAGGGACCTGAGCAAACTCTGTGAGTGCCCAGTAACGAGCGTGCAATAAAACGTTCGTGGGATGGAGCATTTTGTTTGATGCAATACTACTCATTCATTGAGGGGGTTTGTCCCTCCCTCAAATTTTACCTAAATTGCAACCACCTGAAAAATGTCTCTTTGTGTCAGCATGGAGAAACGTGACAACTATGTCAGAAGCCGTTCCATGCAAATAGCATCTTTCTATGTGGTGTCCTGCAGTCCTGCGGTTTCATTCCGGTGGTGATACGGTGGCCAGGTTGCAACCTGGATAATGTGGATATGCTTATACACCCCCCAGTGAAGTGGGAAATGAGCCAGCTGTAATTTCCAGATGGTAGTTATTTTTAAGCAGATGGGGAAAAGAATGATGGGGGAAGCCACAGGTGCTTCTCTTGTTTATTGGAAGTTAAAGGTGTAGGCATGTTCTCCAGGTCATGACTTAGAAATGCTGACAGTCCTGCTAAGAGATGTATGAATCCAAACAAAATTGTAAAAATATTGAGTTGGAACATAGTTTCATGTTAAAGAAAAGGGTTGACAGAGATGTGTTGTTTGAATGCATCCAACAGTTGTCAGTGCAAATCATCCACCCTCATTTTTGACAGTTCTCTGAATGCTTTATGCCGGGGGGTGGCAACATGTGCCCCCCTGTGCAGCCCCTGCCACCCCCAAAACTCAGGGGTACCCCCGTTTTAAAAAACAACAACACATCTCAAACAAAATGACATCCCAAAACTGCTATGGAGTACCAAGTACATCTGTTCTTAGCCCAAATCTGCTTGGAAATTGTTAGATCCTTCTGAAGAGCCACAGCAGGTGCCTTGAGTAGTGATGCTTTGATGAGTTAACCTACAGCATATAGGCCAGATCGACACCAAGCAGCATGTGACACTTTGAAAACTTCCTATGGATTGTGTCTTGGGCCCCAACAATTGTCAGTACTGTCATAAACCATTTTAAAGCAGTAGTGTAGTCCTGCCATAAGAAGATACTGTCTTTTACACATGCATAAGATGCCCATTAGGGTCCATGATGCAAACTGACTGTCTATAGCAGCCTTCCCCAATTCAGTACCCTCCAGATGTTTGGAGCTACAACTCCCAGAATTCCTGACCACCGGCCATTCTGGCTGGGACTGATGGGATTTAAAGTCTATTTAAGAAGTCTGCTCCACTGAGTTGTCTGGAGAAGATCATGTTGTTTTTTCACTTTATTAGGATTAACCTTTGTTATTAGGCCTGTCATTCCTTAACTGAGAGGCTAACATGTCTAGAGAAAGGCAGTCTAATCATCCAAATCTTGAACAAAATTGACTGAATGAACCTGCAATATAGTTCATTACACTCATACACACACACTCCGAATGCCTTTAAATTAGATAAGCGCTCAGAGCAATTTTTGTAAACTGTGAACAGCTTTTACGAAAACCTCATTAATGTATGGAAGCTGTGAAGCTAATCAACTCTTAGAGCAGTGTTCGTTCGGGGAATTTTACATTAACCAATTTGCTCCACTGCAGGTACTGTTAGAGAAGGCTTTTCACACAGAGAGTCTACATGTTTTGTCAGGATGATAAAACATCTGCCTTTGCCCCACTCATCCTAGGAAACCATGAATAACGTTCTCCCCAAAGATATGCCACCAAACTAATGACATCGGCTACAAATAGCAACATAACAATAACATATTGCTCTCGACTTTTGTGAGATAGGAGGAATGGGGAAGCAAGTAGCTGACATAAAGTGAGAACTAGCAGATATTCTGGAACAATATTTCAGCCATTCTTTGATAAGGATAAGGAAATATTTCTTGCTTTTATACCTAACTGTTGTACAAAATATATGTAACTAGATAATATACAGTTGCCTGATCCAAAATTTCACTCCAGTCAGAAAGCCATTGTCTTTTAATGTATTTAGAAACCCTGGGCCCCATTCATTTCAATGGGGCTACTTAAAGCACAACTACAGTCTGGATGCAACCCAGGAGAAGCCACAACACTAGTTGCCATTACTATAACTCAACTCTGAATCGCATAAAGTAAGAACAGATACAGGCAGCATTTTCTTTACCACAAGTAACTCCAGAGAGTCCAACAGAGTCCAGGAATTACAAGACAGGAGATCACAGTTCAGAGGATGGTGTTTTCTAGAAATTAAGCCTTCTTTCATAGGTACCTGCCCAGACCCTGAGATCATTTTCTCCATGTGCCTTCACTCAAAGCCTCTTATCCATGTGCGCTCAGCAACTGAGGTGCAAAGGATGCTTCCAGGGAAAGGCCCTTTTCAGTGGTGATACTCTGGCTATGGGATACTCTTCCCATAAAGGCTCACCTGGCACGACTTTGTTGCTAGGTGAAGATCTTTTTATTTTCCCAAGTTTTTAAAGTGTGGCCCTTGGAATCCATTGAGCTTCTATTGCTATATTTTGAGTGATGCAATGCACTTTTATTCTATTTTATCCCTCAATATTTTTAATCTGATTTTAAAATAAATTTTAATGCTTTTTTTCTGTTTCATAATTGTTATTGTTGTTGGTTTGTTTAGTAATTTTTTTTACTGTTTTTATTGTTTGCAAGCTGATCAGAGAACATTTGTTATTATTCAGCATATAAATGCTGCTAATAGATAGATAGACAGAGGCAGGCAGCACTGGAGATGGAGAAAGTCTATACCTGAGCACATCACTTTCTCTATAGTTGTGCCTATAACAGTGACTTGACATGCAATAGTGAGCTGTTGAAGCTTTTTACAGCATCAGCATCAACTGCCATTTCATGCAGAACAAGCAGTTGTTAAAGGCACTGCTGGAACAGCTGCTTGAAAAGGTGGCAACCCTACTTTTAAATTCTATGTACACAAATGTTTATGAAATCTTTTGGATAGGGAGCAGTATGTAAATATTGTAAATAAATAAATAACGTGGAAGAATGGTATGCTGTATATATTAACGTATTACTCTGTAAATTGATCCAATGAGTCATCCTCTCCCAGACATAGCAATAGCTGTCAGACCAGTTTAGACCATACTCCAAGGCCACAATCTGGATAGCCTATTTGAATGGATCCCACCTGTGTAAAATCCTACATGCGTTGGACAAAACTGCATGAACTCTTGCTAGATTTTATCTGGGGAATAAACTATGCCATTTTCATCTATGAGGGGTAGACCCCATTTAGATAGGCTATCCCAACATGGATGGGTGATTGTTCTCTGCCAGAGAACAATTTTCTGGATTATTTTCCAAACCAGCAGCACTTTGTTTACCATAACAACCTAGCTGGAAGGTAGTTATTTATGACCTCAAGATCCCAACATGAAAATAACTTTCAAAAAACTAACTCATGTTTTGGGTGTGTGCTTTATGTGTTATAGAACATTCCCTTGAATAAAATTTTCATTATCAAATTTTCTGTAAGTGATACTGGAACCACTGATGTGGTGAAGATGAGAAATTAATGTTAAAGAATGACACGCGCTGTGTGTAGCTGTTCTCAGAGCACATTTGTGGCACTTTCGGTGAAACAGTGGTGCAGCTCAGCCTGTTGAGAATTGCTAAAAGCTATACGAGTGCCACTAGGAAGGGCATGCAGGATATACCAAGGCGTGTAAGGGACCCCATGAGTATTATGAAACAAATGAAGGGAGTGAGGCCTCGTTCCAATGGCAATAACAACAACCCCAAACCTAATGGATTATTCATTAGATGATAGTTTCTGATGCTTCAAATGTCAGCACTAGAACAGTTTTGGAGAAAGGATCAGGGGAATTCTGATGACATCCCAGCAGTACCCTTCCACATTTTTCGCACTGGCATACTGCATAACAAATCAAGGAAGAGGAATGTATATATACCTTGACACACAATGTACAACCCCAGGAAAAGTCAAAGGTATGACAATAATTATTACAACTTCATTTTGAGATCATCGCACATTTCTCTCTCTGCCTTAATTCCATCAGCATCCAGCAAGGAGTGATTTGAACTACTATTCTATCATTTGGACTATACATATTGACTATATATTGACCTTTTCCCATCATATGGATTATATATTGACCTTTTTCATTCCTACATAACCTAGAGCTCTATGGGAATTTGTCACACATGACTTTGCACTGCACGGAATTGTTTTTTATTTGTGTCTTCATTGTTTTTTGAATAATTGGGGATTGCACCCACAGTTTCAATAAACTTTGGGGTCAATATTTATAGTTGATTGTATTAGTGACTTGTAAGTTGTAATAATATCGTCATGACTTTTCCTGCTGTTGTTTCACAAACTGCGTAATATACAACCTTTTATTAGTAGTACAATAAATACTGAACACAACATCTAAAACAACAAGGGATGCCTGGAGATTTTTTTCTGCTGCTTAGAGAGGTGGAGAGAGAGAGGGGGCGGGGAATAAGATGCAGATGCCTTGTTTCTTTTTTGAGCAGCAACTTTTGAAGGTAAAAGGGAGACATCTCCAGTCAGCTCCTTGACCACCCTCTGAATCTTCCAGATGTTTTAGATTACAACTCCCACAACCCCAAACTATTGAGCTTACTGGCTGGGGATTATGAGAGTTGTAGTCCAAAATGGACTGTTGGATCCTGCCCCTCATATTAAAATGCCAGTGTGGTGTAGTGGCTAAGGTGTTGGACTGGGAGTTGGGAGATCCAAGTTATAGTCCCCACTCAGCCATGGAAACCCACTGGGTGACTTTGGGCCAGTCACAGACTCTCAGCCCAACCTACCTCACAGGGTTGTTGTTGTGAGGATAAAATGGAGAGGAGGAGGATTATGTATGCCACCTTGGGTTACTTTGAGGGGAAAAGGTGGGATATAAATGCAATAAATAAATAAAAATGCAAACCCCAACTAATTTCTTACCTATCTCTCAAGAACCTCACCACTGGCTTATTCGAAACAGACAAGCAAAGATTCTTAGCAAGTCTAAAAAGGGGGTTATACCATGTTTAGCACAATACATTTATTTTTAGTGTGAATATAATGGAACAGAGCTATTTCTGTATGTTGCTTTACACAGAATGCATCCTAGGGTACCAGTAAATCTGTTTTTATTTTGGAATGCTGCTGTAAAATAAGGCAATTTTAGTCAGCATAGATTCCATTGTCTTATTCAAAAGCCCCTTAATCCAAAGCACTTCAGGTAACAATGGCTGCCAAAGAACACTTTGTAAATCACACACACACCAAGACAAGAGTTTGCTTTGTATTATGCAGGAGTGCCGATCCCTCAAAGTGAACAATGGTATTGATATGACTAAACATTCCTAAATGGTCCCACTTATCAAAATGATAAGAATGGAGAGAAGGGAGTGACAATGAAGGAAGACACAATAGCACTGCTAAAGAATAGCATGAATGTAGAAGCTTCATGAATGGGCGTAGCCATTGGTAGTCCGCTCACAGCAGCCCCCATAAGTGAGTGCAATTACACTATAGAATTTGAACTTTCAAAAAGGAGATTGAAAAATCCATAAGTATTTATAACAGTACAGTTGCTGATCTTTTGTGAAATCCAAATATTTCAGGAGCCTCAAAGCCTTAATGAAATGGAACAAGAACAACATGTGGGAAAGGCTTTTTTGTCATTATCACACTGTGCGTTAAGAATAGTGGCTCATGCTTTGATATACATTGAGGAGTTTCACAGTCCTTAATATACATTTATTTGTCCAGGCAGCTGTGTCTGGACAAATAAATCCTGTGTCTGGACAGCTGTGCCCAACAAATACAGAAACCTAGTGATAGTCCCAATATGCATTCCCCCCCCACCCCATGTATTTGTGAATGTGACCCAAGACCACCCCATGCCTTGCTCAGGGTGCTATAGGATTGCCACGTGTCCTTTTTGTTTTTGATTTTTAAAACAGAAAACAGTCCTCTATTTGAAGGGGTTCCTGTCCAATTCCAGTTTAAAGATAAAGAACCATCTGAACCATTACCTGTCACCAGTTAACACCAAAAAAAAATAAATAAAAAAAAAATGGTGACCTCGACATATGTCACGCAGCTGTCAAGATGCTGGGGGAGGATCATGGAAGCAGGTATGTCTGCAATCCCCCTCCCTCCCTCTACCCCTTAGGTGTAGACATGCCCAGTGTTGACAATACTGTGCTAGATGGACCAATGGTCTGACTCAGTATAAGGCGGCTTTCCTATATTCCTATTCCTATACTCCTAATGCTGGGATTTGTAAGACTTTTTTCTGTCTAAAGAAGCATAGGATTGCACCCTTATTTAACTAAAAATGAAGCTGATTTGACAGAACCTTCACACATTTAATCGATCATTCTTACAACACTTTTATTAGAAAGAACATATCTCCAGTCTCTACTAGCCTACCAGATATGAGACAATTAGCAAGCGATTGTACTCTTAACTACTTGTTTCAATCATTGTACATAGAAGACAAGCTTTAATAAGTTATTTCAGATTATTATTTGGTTTTTTAAAAAAACAAAATTTGAAACATCCTGTTTATATTTGGAAAACTAACAGTAGAACTGGATTGGAGAAATTAGCAATGGTGAGAAAGGAGTAGGTAAACTGAAGCAATCATGGTTTAGAAAAGGTTTTCTGTTAAACAAATTTCTTAAGAACTGACTTGAAGGCAGTCAGACAGTGTGAGAGAAAAAGGCTGTTCTAGGCCCAGGAAAAGTAAAGAAATAGCAGAAGGCATAGAAATTTGAGTGGGAGAAGTAGTTACACTATTTTTAAAACACACACACACGAAAAAACCCCAAAAACTAATTATATAGTTGCTCTTTAACATCTGGCTTTCTTTACAAGAAATGATGTGGGCTTTAAAAAAAAACCTCAAATACTGACTGTTTCTCAACACTCTCTCAAATGACTTGGACACAGAAACAGAGAGTTCGTGGCATGTACTATAGTGATTTTTTGGTGGCAGTTAGTGAATTAATATTTTCTCAGTCGAAGTAAGCACCAGTGTTTATAATTATGCAGCATACCTGTTGCTATTAATGCCAGCCAGCATTTCCATGGAAACCAGCCACAAAATCTTAGCATCTCTTGTCTAATTATACAACACACACACACATATGCACAAATATACATGTACACATGCAAAGTCTCCACATCTCTGTATAAATTTATAACATTTAAAAATTAAGCCTGCTGTTCTATAAAGGAAAGCAGTTGTATAAAAGGCATTACAAGAGAAATAATGTGCAAAGAGTTTTGGCATAAATTATTTTTAGGCCTAAGCGTACATTAATACTGTTGGTAGGAAATCCCCACCCCCACGCAAGGGTTACATTCCCTTTGTCCAATCATCCAGTGCATGGCAGGAAGAGTGGCTGAGTGACCCTGCAGATCTCACTAGATGGGCTTTTTAGCTCATCAAGCAAGGGTGCTTCGGAGGGGGAGGGAAGGATGCTAGAAGAGGCTTAGGATAACTCGTATCCTGGCCTCTCCGGTCTCCTCCTCTCCCTACCCATCGGAACACCCCTTTCCTCCTCCTCCTCCTCCAATGTGACTTTTCTGACCTCACAGGGAAGCCAGTGTGGTTCTTTCTGTGCTGGCTGCGAGGGGGCTGGGGAAGAGTGTCGGATCTCTGACTCCCCCTTCAGAGGTTGGAGTGTTGTTTCCATCCTCGGAAGGAGAATCCAAACAATTCTGTAGTCTCTGGGATGCTCACTTTCTAAGGGAAGATGTCTAGTTTGAGATCCAGTCTTAAACAACCACAATGTTCAATCCTCTTGCTTCAGGAAATGTGGCTGCTGCTGAGTTGAATGGAGCATAACCTAGGTATTGCTGCTTTGACTCTGGTTGATGATTGTGAGTCTGAACTATGCTGGCATCAAGTTAGAACTAACTAGGGAACAGTGAAAATTTTATTGGGTTGGTTTTTGATGAGAACTTACCAAAATTTGCAAATTTCTTCATAAGTGGGATGGAAAGAACTTGAGGTAAGTATTGTTGTTTAAATGAATGTGAAGGAAAACTCCATTTATCCATGCACACCCAGAGCTTTGAGTGCTTAGCCCTTAAAGGTCCAGATCTGAATTCTTCTGTGATGCTGAATTACTAGGACCACATCTTTTTTTCTGATGTGGTAGGCAGGTACTAGGTATTACCGACGAGACCACACCACGCCAGTCCTTTTCCAGCTTCATTGGCTGCCAGTCCAGGTCCGGGCCTGATTCAAAGTGCTAGTATTAACATTTAAAGCCCTAAACGACTTGGGGCCAGGCTATCTGAAGGAACACCTCCTCCCATATGTACCTGCCCAGACCCTAAGGTCATCCTCAGGGGTCCTTCTCCGCGAGCCCCTGCCGAAGGAAGTGAGGCAGGTGGCTACCAGGAGGAGGGCCTTCTCTGCTGTGGCACCCTGGCTGTGGAATGAGCTCCCTAAGGAGGTTCGCTTGGCACCTACATTATATGCCTTTAGATGGCAGGTAAAGACCTTTTTATTCTCCCAGCATTTTAACAGTCTATAAATAAATTTTAACGTGGTGTTTTAAATTTGTAATTTTGCATTGCTGCTGTTTTTATCTGGTTGAGCTTTTATATTGTATTTTATATTATGGTTTTATACTGTTGTTTTATACTTTGAATAGTTTTAAATTTTGTGAACTGCCCAGAGAGCTCCGGCTATTGGGCGGTATAGAAATGCAATAAATAAATAAATACCATGCTGATAATAGCTGTGCCTTTTCAGTTTGGCTGGTGCAGATGGCTGAGAATTTCATTTCAGTTTGTTTTTGATAGGAAATTAGTAAAATTCAGAAATTTCTTCAGATATGGGATGAAACAACTTGAGACTTTAAAAAATCTGAATGCGGGAGAAAGAGAAATCAACAATTTGCCATCCCTAGAACTAACCCCAGGTTAATTCTAACCCCAAAGCAGTTCCATCCTTTCTTATGGATCCCTCTTCAGCTGCCCGCTGCCATCACACCACATAAACAAGACACTGCTCTAGAATTCAGCCCGGAATCTTCCATTCCTTCTCAGAAGATAGGATATATACACACACAAAAAAAAACAATCCATTATGAATTGTAGGTGAAGCATTGTGATTAAACCAAAGGAAAACTCTGATGAAATCTTTGGTCCGTCTGGAACCAGGCCTCATAGGCACTTTAGTCCTCTGTCAATACTAAACTGGGGAGGGATTGTGGCCTAATCTACACCAAGCAGGATATTGCACTATGAAAGTGGTATGAAAGCGGTATATAAAAGGCAGGATCTACACTACTGCTTTATAGTGGTATTGAAGTGCACTGACAGCTGTTGGGGCCATTGACACATTCCATATACTGCTTTCATACCGCAATATCCTGCTTGGTGTATGAGCGAGAAAGCAGGTCTTTTGCATGCATTGGGAGATTATGGCATTTGCATTTGTGTTGTATCCTGCCTCAATCCAGAGGGAGAGGCAGGTAACTATTATTATTATTATTATTATTATTATTATTATTATTATTATTATTATTATTATTAAGGTTCTGCATCTCCAGTTAAAAACGATTATGTAGCAGGTGATAGGAAAGACTTGCTGCTTTTCAGAATAGATAATACTGGATTAGAAGAGTGAATAATCTGACGAAAGGTACCTTCCTGGTTTCTAAACGGCTTTCTGTAAATAAAATGTACAAAATGTTTGTGATGAAAATATCTATCTAGAAGCCCTTAATTCTCCATGAAAGATTTCCTTTCCTGCACAGTTTGCATGAAAAACCATGGCTTTTGCAACGCAACTCAGTAAGTTGAATCAACAGTGACAAATCACCAGATTTTCAGCACTGTTTCATTTTATCACCAGAAGAGCAGCATCAACAAAGTCTGCGCAATTTTCAAAGTTTCACTGAAATATTGAATTTAAGCAGATTCAAATGTAATTAAATGTGAGTCACTGCAGATCACGGCGTTGAAACATGACCAAGCCCAGTGCATTTGTTCAGTGTGTGTGTGGACCTCCATGTGTTCAGCTGAAGGTCTGAACAGAGCCTGTAAGCATGCATGCTGCATATGAACTGGCTTTCTGTGTGCCAGTGAGAATCCTGTCTATATTTTATTTCATTGTTGGGAAGATGAAGGAGAAGCAGCAAATCTTCCACACTCAAAGGAACAATTCTCCTAAATATAAGCACCCTGATCCTAAATCCATTCATATCAAAAGGAAATCACATGATTTCATTAAGCTTCCTTCCAAGCAAGCATTGCAGGATAGCTTGGCATTTCTCAGAAAGTATAATCAGCGTAATACATAGTCTCTTAAAGCAGATTTCAGGAAATGTGAATCAGATGGCAAGATGCCAGTTAACAGAGAGGGCAAGATTTCAGGAGATGTGAAGCAGTTAACGGAGGGCAAGATCAGGTAACTCGTGTTTTCGCCCTGGTGGATGCAACAATCACATATGTCTATTGGCCCATGCATGCACAGGTGATCCCAGGGCCAGCCCAAGGCATTTGGCTGCCAGAGACAATGGACAACGTGGTGCCCCCCCACCCCACCCCAAATCAATGTGGTGCCCTAGCGACCTGCTTGACTGGCCAAAATTCAGAAATGGGGCAGAGGGGAAAGCTCTAGATTCTTGCAATATTGCTGGGCATATACAGCTTTTCTATTTATGAGCTCCATAGCCACAGAGATAAGCAGAATATCTCCCACTATCTATCCTACACCATAATGCACCATCATAAGAATATCTTCAGTCAGGTAGTAAACACTGCACAGATACTGCCAATAGCTCAATCACATAAACAAGCCATGACTTTGTTTTTTAAAGATATGCATCGCACAACTCTACCCTTCTCCTTCTGTATGTGCCATTACATATTTTAACTCTTTTCCTCTTGCATGCACAGAAGCACCCCAGAAACCACAGTCCAAGTTCAAAGGACTTTCTCTGCTTTTAGGCTAGCAGAAAAAGCACAGGTGGTGGCATTCTGCTGGCAGCCATGCAAGCGCTATTTATTTATTATTTATTTTATTTATATCCCAGCTGAACAATTTGCATGACAAGTATGAGCAACATCTCGCCTAATGGAGTTGTGCAACAGCTTGTTGGACAGCTGGCAAGATGGCTTGTCCAAACAGAATCAAAGTATTGGATCTGACACGTGTGCAAGAATGAATACAGGGGGTAACATGCAATTTAGTCCTGCTTAGTGTAAATCCATTGAAATAAATGGGACTAATGTTAGTCACAATTAACTTCAGTCTCATTCATTTCAATGGGTCTACTCTAAGTAGGACTAACATTGGATACTAGCCCGGGTTTCCACAAGCAGCAGGAGCTTTATGATAGCAGAATGACACCATTGAACACAAGTCCATAGATCTCACCAAAGCAAAGCTCTTGGAAAATTGAACCAAAGTGCATGGAAAGATTAAGGAACACAGCACAAAAGATGACAGCGCATGCTGTTCACTCTGATCCATTATAGGGTGAGTTAAGTGGGAAATCCTTACTTTTGGAAGAGATGCTCTGGAGCCTGAACTCTGAGTGGTCATTGTCAAGACGGTGGTGATGCCCAAGGCAACTCTGGCTGGAGCAGCATCCATGTTGATCCAGAAAGAAACCCAGGACAAAATGACGATCAGCAGGCTAGGAATGTACATCTGGATTAAATAATATCCCATCTGACGCTCCAAATGAAACTTTACTTCAATGCATGTAAATTTTCCTAGAACATGAAATTGCTTTTATAAATCATTTTTGAACATTTTAATCTTATTTTATTACGAGCATAAATTAACTGCCTTAGGCTCATGGATTTTGAAATGTCTGATATTATTCATTCATTCTGGATTCATTCTTTCACCATGCTGCACAAATCCTTATCTAGGCTGATGTCCTACAGTGATGGAGGGGCGCTCTCTGGGCGGTTCACAATTTTTGTGAACCGCCCAGAGAGCTCCGGCTATTGGGCGGTATAGAAATGTAATAAATAAATAAATAAATAAATGGAGCTGACTATTAGATAGTCACTTGCCACTTTAGATATCACTTGAAACAAAATTGACTTCACCACAACTGTTCCATTTGTCTTGATGGTTAGAGTTTAATATTGGAAGGAATGTGGGCTTTAAAATGTAGCTTTATTTGTTGTTCTTGTTGTTTTATCAAGATAAACACATTTGTATTCCTGAAGATTCAGACTTTAAATACTTGGAATTTTGAAGAGTGAGATCAAGACATTTGGTGCGATGATTTCAGTATCAAATAAATAAACAAATAAAGTCCTTTTAAAAACTGGCTTGTGTCTTTGGCGACTTCACTAGCTCCCAATGCCAAAGTGCATAATTAGCTACGTGATCTGCCTTGGCTACATTAGAAACTGAGTGGCATTTCCCCCAAAATTATTCTGTGACTCAAAATGTAAACCAAATATCTCCTTTCCTGCTTGGCAGGAAAGAGCTACAATGGCAGTGTCCCAGGTACCAGCGTATCTGGGAACTTGGATGATGTAGTTTGATGCCTGAGTTCTTAGTAGGGATGCCAGGTGCCATGAAAACTACCTGTCCCAGGGTTCCTTGTGCTCAGAAGCATCCCAGGGACAAAATTGCCCTGGAACACGTATTACTCAGGTAAACTAAGAACATAGGTTACCTGGAAAGCTACATTTCCCACTGTACCTGATATCTTAGATACTGCTGCTGCAATACTTAAGGCACCAGAGAGAGAGAATGAGAGAGAGAGAGAGAGATGTGCAAAGAGGAAAGGAAGTCTATTAGGGAGCTTTCTGTGAGATCACCGCATTGCCATCACCTTTCCCAATAGTAACAATGGAGGGATTTCCCGCATTTAATCTCTGTACATAGGGGGAGTTTTGAGGCAAGCAGCTGGGAGGAAAGGATTATGTCAGCTCAGTCCTGACACAACCATTCCTTTACTAACACCCCCACACATACTTTGGGCATGTCCAGACCATGCCTTATCCCGGAGATCGTCCCTGGATCATCCCAGTGCATCCACATGATGCACTGGGGATCCCGGGGACAGAGAGGGAAGATCCCTCCATTTCCCCGGGATAACCAGCACAGCTTTTAGCCCAATTTTTCCCGCAGTCTCGGGATTGTCCCGAGACCGTGGGAGGGGAGGGCAGCCATCCCGGTTTCAGCCCGGCTCCTCGCAAGTAAACGCAAGGAGCTGGGAACTGGGCACGGAGCTCTTCAGGTGCTCCATGCCCATCAGGGGTTGGGGGAAGCAGGAGTAGGGTTGTGTGTGTTTTTACTGACCATTTCGTTGGAGCACACATGTGCTTATCTTCAGTAAAAAAAGGGGGGAAAGAAAATGGCAGGCACAAACGTTCTCCTTCCTCCCTGGATGTCGTGCACCACATGTGGACAAAGGGGAGGATCTTGCAATCGGCATATTATGAGATTCTCCCCTGGTGTAGACATGCCCCTGAGTCTTCTACTCTGCTCAAAGAATCTGTGATTCCACAATTTCCAGAGGGGTAGGCATGTTACTGCACAGCCTATGTAGTGATCAAAATTGCAGATATCACACTTCTAGAGACAAAAGGGGTTTATAAAAAAAAAAAGGGGGGGGAGATAGCCTATGTCCAGTGGAGGCTGGTGGCTACAATGTCAATGGGTTGTGAATCTACTCCAGGTTTCAGTCAGACCTCTAAATGAGCTAGAGTTCTAAATGAAACCCAGAGTGGATCCACCGTCTCACTGACATTGGAGCTACCAGCCTCCATTGCTTATGTCAGCTCCAGGTTTGAGGAAGCCCTCAGCAAAGTGTCCTCTGGTTAGGGTGACCATATTTGGGAAACCCCAAAACAGGACACCCAGTTGGTGGGGGGGAATGACACCTATTAATGTGGTTGGGGAAAGTCACACTTTCTGGAGGCCCCAGAAAGCACACTTTCCTCTCCTCTGCTCCATTTGGGGCCTTAAAGGCTCTGATTGGAGTGGAGAAGAGGAAAGCATGTCATTCCCACCCCCCTGTCCCCTGCTCCAATCGAGGCCTTTTCTATAATGTCTGGGAATGATTGGAGCAATGGGAGGGAATGGCGCGCCTCTGGAAAGTACATAATTCCCTCCACTATGCTAATGGTGGCCTTAAAGGAGAATGCATGTCATTTCTTGACATTATAGAAAATTATAGAAAATTCCCCCTGACACCCAGGCTAGAACAAATCCCTGGACAAATCCGGACAAATCCAGACAGTTGGTCACCCTACTTCTGGTGGGGGTCCTCTTACACCAGCGGCCCTGGGTTTAGCTAGCAGTGGCAAAAAGAAGCTCCCCAGAGAGGTCCGCCTGGTGCCTACACTGTATTCCTTTCATCGCCAGCTGAAGACCTTTTTATTCTCTCAGTATTTTAACAATTAATTTTAAATTAAATTTAAATTTTACTGTTCTAACTCTGTATTTTAATCTTATATCAATTTTTGCTGCGTGGTTTTATCCTGGTTGTGCTTTTTATGCTGTATTTTGTATTTGTGTTTTTAAACTGTTGGTTGTTTTATTATGGTTTTAATTTTTGTGAACCGCCCAGAGAGCTTCGGCTATTGGGTGGTATAAAAATGTAATAAATAAATAAATAAATAAATATTGCCTTCAGCTCTCTTGGACCAGCGATTTAAAATTTCTTACCACTGCCCTGATGTGGTATATTTATTTATTTATTTAAGCTCCAGGGCACTATGGGAAACAGCTTCAAACCACCCAGTGTGGAGGGGCTGGGGGGGGGGCATCAGTGGCTTTTGCCATGGTGCTGGGCCAGGCACAAATTGTGCCATCCTGGGCCTGTCACAAATTGTACCACCTCATGACTGCAGTTGGGGACACTATATGATGGAATATTCCCCCATGAAAAAAACATTCCTACCTACATATAGAACATTAACACTTTAGAGGAAAGCAATCACCTCTTGACTGTTCAAAAACTGAGCTTCTACAAGCAATCTGTGGATTTCAGAATAACAATGTTTGATGTCTTTCAGTCCTGAGCCCTTGGAGTGCAGTGCAGCCTGGGTCACAGAATAGTCTATCACCAAGTTTCATTTGAGCCACCAATCAAGGTCTTCACCAGCCTTCTCCAACCTGATATTCCCAAGATATGTTGTATCACATCCTGAAACATGTTGCAACAACTCCCTCATATATTAGATAACATTACTCATCTCTCCTCACCCAGCTTACAATTTCTCCTATTTCCTATCATTTGTAGAGATGATAGTGAATGTAAAGAGAAAGCAAATGCTCACCAGTGTTGTAATGTTTTGTGCAATAACCAAGTTCCTTTTCTTCTTTCAGGATAAACTGCGGCAGAGTTAAGCCTTCTGCTACTTGCACTGGAGCGTCACTCATCCACTCAAATATCAGGTCATTCATAGTGTAGCCAACTAGAATAAACAAGTCATGTTTGATGAGATAATAATGGAGTGGCAGACTTGGAAGTCAAGAGAGACCAATCAAGGCAGTAAAAGCTTTTTTAGTTTTGAGTGGGAAAATATCAATGGGAAATAAATTAAATTAACTCCCACAATAATCACTCTTGTCGCAAAGAATGACATGATACCAATGAATGTACAGTTCCAGTATAAATATGAGAAACTCTTGGCAGTAGCTATATGGATAACTATGATAATAGCATGAGGGTAGGATTTTTTTATTTATTTAAGGAGATCTGTTTTATGCTACTTAGGCTGCAATCCTACACGCACTTAGCTAGAAGTAAGACCATTGAACATAGTAGGTTTTACTTATAGCATTCTTCTGTTCAAAGATTATTAAGTGTGCCCATATGGAAAGGAGGACAGGGCTCCTGTATCTTTATCAGGGGATTTCAGCAGGTGTCATCTGTATGCATGCAGCACCTGGTGAAATTCCTTCTTCATCACAACAGTTAAAGCCGCAGGACCAGATACAAAAGAAGGCAGCGCTCCTGCAGCTGTCCAAAGTACCTGCGAAAAATCATGAGTGCCCAGTAATGAGAGTGTGATAAAATGCTTGTCTGATGATGTGCGTAATGACATTTGTTGTGGTATTTTGGATAATGTGCAATTAAAAGCAGGAAATAACACTATGAAAGTGGTATGTGGAAAATGCCCCAACAGCTGTCAGTGCACTTCAATACTGCTATAGCAGTAGTTGTATGTTAAGTGCCTGCTTCCATTGAACACATCTATTTTTTCCCCATAGATGCCAATGACAATTTACCTCTTGGGTCAAATAGACCCTTTTGGCAGCAATTTTCACTAGTGCTAATGGAGGATTCCCTCCTGATACAAACAGCAGCTTCACTGGAGGAATTTTCCTGAGGGAAAGGAGAGCCAAAGTATGTTCTCCTTCTATGCCTGCTATCATCCTGATAATTATCCCCTGCTCCCTCCAGCTGATGCTATTTGCATTTGGTGGGGGGATCTGCATGTTAAAAGCAAAAACAGATGTCACATCTAGATTGGCCCTGAAATGCTTTTAACTGGGAATGTCAGAGAATTACTTTATTTATTTATAACATGTATGTGTTGCATCCTCTTATAGGCACTGGATGTTCTTTACACGCACCAACTCCGATTATAAACACCAAAAGAGGATTGCACCCAGGACTAGTGCAGGCAGAGCATGTATCCCAACATTGAAAATGTAGCTAAATGAAGCAAGCAAGCAAAAATATAACTAGCTCCCAACAAAATGGCTCAGCAGAATTTGAAATATTTCCCACTTCCTGGGAAAAGACTCCCAAAAGGTCAAGAACTAGAACATCTGGTTCTATAGTGTGAAAATGCCTCTGGTGTTGAGCCTATTAGGCTCCATTAAAATGTGAGGGGGACAATTTCAACTCTGTTATATTAGGCCGTGTTTTATTTGTTTTTAAATTGGAAATAGCAGAAGTTATAGTACAGTTGCTGCATCAGCAAAGAAGACACAGATACCTCCTGCCAGCAGCACATTGTGGCAAAACACAAGGTTACAGCAGCATAAAAGTGATATTAAACGCTGGCATCTCAAGCAGTAAAAACGTTCAGGGTTGGTTTATTTAAAAAGAAAGGAAAGAAGATGAGATTACTTACAGCTCTCTAGTTGCATTGTACATGTTTGTACATCCATGGGAAAATTCTTCAGGTCCATGGGACAGGATAAGGTTAATGTTAGCCTAAAGGAGTGCAAAGAGATTTAACAGTGTTTAGTAAGCATGGAATTATAGGCAATGTTGATTTCCCCCCCAAAGCTATTGTTAAATGAAAAAGATCAAAGCCTGTATGCATCTATTAGTTCTGAGAGTGAAACAAGGGCAGGATGCCTAATGAAATGGCTTATCTCAAGGCAGGAGTGGGCATCTTACGGGCCACTGGAAGCATGTGTCCCCACCACCACCACCACCACCACCACCACCGCTCAATGCATTGTGTTGCTGCAATTCTCAGCAGCAAATCGATTGGCAGCTTGCTGCTGAATTCTAGCATCAAACTTCTATGGAGCAGTAAAAAGGGTAAAATTTTACCCTGCTATAGTTGGTTTGTCATTGATATTTGTTGGCTAACTGCCATTACACACACACACACACACACACACACACACCACCACTGCCGTGTTTAGTGGTGTAGTGATGACTGGTGTGAACTTGTAGGGGGGAGGGTTGAAAGTAGCATCAAAATCCCCCAAAGTTGCCCATCCCTCTCAGTCTTTTATTGACAATTCAGATTCCAATTCCAGTTGCCCACTCCCAAAGTACCACTTATTTGTTTCATTCATTTAATTCAATTAATCTGGCAACTTAAATGAAAGGCTGCTTTTTCTACTGCAAAATGATGTGTGTGTTTTGCAAGTGGTTATGCTACTGTACATTTATATGACATTCCACTCCCTGACTGGCTTCAGTGTGTTGAACAAACACCCTGCCCGCCCTTTCTTACCACAGTATGGCCAGATCTGCACCAAGCAGGATATTGCACTAGGAAAGCGGTATGAAAAGAGTATGTGTCGTGGGCCCCAACAATTGTCAGTGTACTTCGATACCGCTATAAAGCAGTAGTGTGGCTCCTGCTCTTATATACTGCTTTCATACTGCTATATCCTGCTTGGTGTAGATCTGGACACGGACACACACACACACACACACACACTAAAATAGTTAAGATGCATCTCTTGCTAGGCATACATATATAGATCATACCCAATACATGCTGAATTTTTAATATTAAATTGAGTGGATGGGGGAGCCAAACCAAATCTGAATTTGATTCAAAATCTGGACCGTGTCTTTATTTATTTCCACCCCAAACCAGAATGGGACCTTCAAACCATTCACAGTAACAAACTGGAATAGTATTTCACTTGAAAAATAAATGTGTTGATTAGTGATTAGAAAAGGAAAGCCCTCCAAATCAGAACGTGCCAGTTTTTAAAATAAAGCAAATCAAACCTGACTAATCTGGTCATTGTTAACTTGGACCTAAATCTCACTCTTTTCAATGAGAGCCCTGGCTATGGGAGCAGTATATAAGTGTAATAAATAAATAAATAAGGATTATTCCCAGGTAAGTGTGCATAGGATTCACACTTACCTGAGACTGAGGGCTTTGCTAGACCTACCTGGTAATCTGGTGGGGAGTAGGGGCGCCGTCGCCCCTAGCTAGACGTAACACGCGACAGGGTAAGGGAAAGCCCCATTGCGTCAGCCATTTTTTATTATTAAAGGGCCATGTGTGCAGGAGCGCACCAACAAGCAGGTAAGGCACTTTTTTTAAAAAAAATAAAGGGTTCCCCACTTCTCCCTGCCCCTGATTTCCCTCAATGTCTGATGCCTCCCGCTCACCAGTCCGCTCCCCCCGCTCGATTGCCCATCTGCTCACCCCCCGCTTGCCCGCTTGCTCACCCCCTCACTCGCTCGCCCTCTCGCCCCCCACGCTTGCCCCTCCCTGCTCACCCCTCCCCGCTCGCCCCTCCCCACTCGCTCGCTTGTACACTTGTCCCCCCCGCTCGCTCGCCCGTCCGCCCCCCGCTCGCTTGCCTGTCCACTCCCCACTCACCATGTCCAATGCCCCCTCCACCCACCCACCCCAGCCATGATTTCCCCACCCTGGCCCCATTCTTCTCCCCCTGTCCCTGATCTGCTTGCCCTAGCCCCGTTCTTCTCCCCCCCATCTGCCATGTCTGATGCCCCCCTGCCCGAACGCCCGCCCAATCGCCATGCCCGCCTGATCACCCGCCCATCTGATCACCCGCTCGCCATGTCCGATGCACCCTTTGTCCCTCATCCGTGATCTCCCCACCCTGGCTCTGCTCTTCCCCCCATCTCTCCAGATGGGTCCGCTCTTTCCCCCCCAGCCCCCATCTGCCCCCCCCCTGTGATTTTACACACACACACGGGCCCAATGGGCACAGCGCAGCTTCTCCCAGCTACTCACGAGTAAGCGAGCAGCTGGGAAAAACTGCGGAACCAGCTGCATACACCTTGGTAGCTGGAACCAGCTACACCAGTTACACCAGCTACACTGGGCCAAAAGTGGATCCGATTATCCCAGGTCAAGGGAGGGTTTAGCCCGGCCTGACCCCAGGATCCCCTGTGTGTCATCTGCATGCACAGCAGGGAGCCTCATCTAGCAACGGCCTGAGAATAAGCCCTGCTGAACACAGTGGGTTGGATAGTCATGACTTGACTCTTTGATTTCAATGGCAATGAAGCTTCACTAACTTAAGTCTGGATCCATCCCCACAGGGACTTAAGTTCTGAGTACATATGCACACTGCACCTTCAGTGAATGCTGGGGGATTTATAGTTTCTTGTAAGGCAATCATATTTCACCTCACTGGTGGCAAAAACTGCATGCCAAGTTTCTCTGTTTGCATGACTATGATCTACTTTGTCCATGGAAAAGGACAAATTAGTTTTGTTTGTTTATTTATTTATTTATTTATTACATTTTTATACCGCCCAATAGCCGGAGCTCTCTGGGCGGTTCACAAAAACCGTGAACCGTTTAGGTTTTCCTAATGCTAAGTGATGGGATTAAAATATTTCTAGCTACTTGCATCCAGTGAATTTACCATTTTTCTTAATAAAACACATTCTTTGTAGGCAATACATTTGTTGTACATTCTAGGCATTTAAAATGTGTGCAGACTGGGTACCGGTTGTGAGACTTCTTTATGTCTGGGGGAAATTCCGACAACACACTAATCCCTTTGAATGAAAGCCTTCCAGCATTAATTAAATGAATAAACAATGAATTCAGAATCATTTTCAAATCACTTGTAGATTTTCCTCCTTCAACAGCTTTATTTATTTGTTGCATTTCTATACTGCCCAATAGCCGAAGCTCTCTGGGTGGTTCACAAAATAGCTCTCTGAGCAGTTCATAGAATCCTAACATTTGCAGAATCCTAACATTAAAAAAGCCCACTATGGTCAAAGAGGCTGCTTTTGCACACTTTGTAATTCAATAACCTCTCCCAACCCCTATTTAATAGTCCCCCATCCAAACAAATGCCACCATGAGTAGGGGAAGCTATAAAGAACAGAGTACAATAAAGTGAAATCAGCCTATGAGTTCAGTTAGGGAGCAATCCTATGTACCCTAGACAGCATCTGGAGATCATAGGATTTTTAGGTTTCCTGGATGCGAGGTTGAAGAAACAGCTCCAGGAAGCACTCCCCCTCACAAAATGGAGCATGGAGATGGGGGCAAGGGGGCATTCCTGGGCAGGGTGGGGTGGAGGCTGGAATGGCTGGCTTACACCTTTTCCTAGCACTGCCCCAGCCTCCTTCCTCCCCCCTCCCCAAAGACTCTGCTAGACAGGCAAAATCACTTGTCTAGGTAAAATGGAAAAAAGGAGCCAGGAGGCACCTCCATCTCTACATAGGATACTCATAAGTCCCCGAGTGAGTACCAAGTGGGCAAACCATAGCATTGTGTCCTTAGATGCCTTAAGCCATTGATTTTCTAGACACAAGGTTGAAGGGGCATCACGGAACTGAGCAGCTGAGTTGCGGGGGGAAAGGGGGAAATAAAGAGACCATCAACATGTATATGGTTCAAATTATGGGCCACAATTTATTGAAATCTGCAAAGGGAGACTGGGCGGGCCTTATACTACCCCATCATCTATGCTGGGTGTTATATCGGGCGAAAACATTCTATGTCTGATGGGTGGCATCAGACAATTGCCACCCCCAGGCCATACCCCTTTTGGGGATGGTAGGCCTTCCCACATCACTCCCTCCCCCCGGTTGTACAACACGGGGTGGAGTGAGTTGAGTTGGCCTCACAGGTAAGCCCTATCCCCCCACTGGAGCTGCACAGCCCTTAGTGGAAGGCCTCAGGCATCACCTGTCACTAGAATGGTGCCACAGAATGCTCACCATACCTTTCCCTCTAATTGTGCCCACTCCTAACAGCCTAAATAGTTGTGACCGAATTATCCTATTGCCAAATAAAAATCTCCTTAGGACACTCTCTCCCAACTTACAGTGTGAATTAGGCGAAAAACCCATAGCCCCGGCCAATCAGACTATGGGTCCAAAATTTGCCCCCCAAAAGGGCGACCAGATAAACCCACACTGCATACAGGGAGGGAGAGAAGGAGCCACAAATGGGAAGGTGTGTTGGGGTGGGTGCAGCTGCCTAATAAAGGCTTTTCCACCCCACCCTTCACAAGTGATGCCACCATGTAACCCACCAATGGGACAGGGCATGTCTCTTGTTCCCCCGCCCACCCGCAACTGCCTCCCTGTGGCCATGTGCACAGGGCACAGGAGAAGGGCTTTCTTTTCTAAGGATATATATCACATGCATTTGGACAAGTAAAGTCTCTTCTATGTGAAAAACAGAAGCATTCGATTTGCAAGTATTTCATAGTATAGACAGAAGGTTGATAACCATGCCTCTCATCAAGAAGAAGCAAAAAAATAAAAAAATAAAAATAAATCTACAAAGTCTAAATGAAATTAAACAAATTAATAAATCGTCTCAAAACTTGTTTATGGTGGCCCAAAGGAAATTAACACGTTGTCAAGCGCTAAACAGCCAACTATTAAAAGAGAAACGGTGGCACCTTGAGAATTCAGATATTTTCTTAGCAAGTTAGTAGAGACAGAGGCCAAGCTAGTGGGCTGCTGGGAGAGCACCGCCAACTCCCTCCCCCTCCACATGTCTCTAGGTTTTCTCTCTATCCCCTTGGAACTGTTCTCAGTTTTGCATCTGTTACAGCAGGGATGGGGAACCTCTTTAAGCTCGAGGGTCAAATTGAATTTTGGAGAAGCTCTTGTGTCCAGCTCCAAGGAATGTTGTGTCCAGCTGCAGGGAAGAGGTAGAGCTCGTGTTATATTAAAAACTTTCTTCCAATTTCCTGGAAGTTTCCTTTCCCCGTGAAAAAGGCTTCCAATTCCCCACCAAATTCTCAGGGTGTTTCATAATTTATTTTTCATTTATTTTTTGTTTTGAAAGACTGCAGGAGCAGTTAAGAATTCAAATCAGACTAATTGTTCCTGGGACTATCAAGGAGAAAAACCTCAGCCTCTACAATGAGCTAGCTCTCTCTTGTTTAGGGCCAAGCTGGAAAATGTTCAGCTTTCTCAACAAGCCTAGAGAGACTAAAGCAATTCTGGTAGGCATTATCTTTAATAGCTTATCACAATATCTTTTAGTTCACACATTTAATTTCTTAACGTATAGAGAATTCTTCTTTTTTTTTATTTAACTTATATTGGTCAGATATCTTTTATCCCCACTGTAATGGAATACAAAATACTTAAATATATTCAACAATTACCCTGCTATTACACTGAAACTAATTTAAATGAAATGGTGTTTCATGCCTAATAAATAATGTTTCTCAGGATGTTCCCTCGCATACAGCACAATGCTCACACAGCTTCACTTCATTTTGCATAGCACATCACAGAACAGTGACAAAAACAGAAATCTGGTGGTACTCTTTCGAAAAGTGTCATGTGATATCCTGTAATGAGTCACTGCATGTTGATGTGTTATGCCAAGGAATGTAATGCTTATTTCGGTTATCCAGAAAATCCAAGCCATTAAATTCAAAAATTAACTACCTGTTTCTTGTAACTGAAATGTAAGCCATTCACATCCTTGTTGTTGCTGATGATGATTTATTGCCTTGGCTTGCCTCAGGACATACCCGTTCTAATGGACATTTGTCTTCTCTTTTATGCTAGCCACATTGTAACCTTTTTTACTAGGGATGTGCTCCGCTTCTAATCGGACCGGGGAATTAGAAGCGGAGCGGGGTGCTTCGCCTCCCCTTAAAGCGGAGGCGAAGAGGATTGGGGGGCTGGCGGAGGGTTGCGAAGAGGATCAAGGTGAAGGCGGATCCTTCGCCTCGATCCGGAGCTCTGCAAGAAAGGTAAGTGGGGTTTACCGGGCCCTGCCGCTGTCGCCCATGCGGCGACAGCGGCAGGGCCTGGTAAACCCCCCTCCCTCCTCTCCCTTACCTGCGTCCGTCCATGGTACCTCGGCTTCTTCAATTGAGCCCACGGCTCAATTGAAGAAGCCGAGGGACCGTGAACGGACGCAGGTAAGGCCCCCCTCCCCCTTGGTCCCTTACCGGGCTCTGCAGGTAAGGGAGAGGAGGTAGGGGGGCCTTACCTGGCGCCACTCCCCTCCACTGCGGAGCTCCGATTCGGAGCCGGAGCTCCGCGGCGAAGAGGAGCGGACTATGGGCGGAGCGGCGCAGAGCAGAGCAGGCGGTCCGTGCACACCCCTATTTTTTACACTGTGCAAGCAATGCATCCACATTCACTGAAATTCCACCTGCTCTTTGTACTGTATGCATGGAGCCTTTTCCAGGACAGAAATGCCTGGGAAGTTCTTTGCCATTCCTGGAGATCCATGTGTGCATTAGAACTCCAGGAAGTCCACTGTAATGGTGTAATGTTGACATTCACCATCCCCCCAAGCCCCATCCATTAAGAGTGCACAACAGAAGTTGGCCAAAGTCTTTCAAAACTACCAGTGGTCAAAACTCCACCCCACTAATCCCACCATCACTTCAAGAACTCTAAGCTTAGCCACATGGTTCCTTTCAGCCCCAAGTATTGCTACATACAACGAGCTTTAATTTCTCCCAGACAAACCTTATAACTATAAAATAACTATCATAGACATAATGATGGAATGACTATGTATGTGAGTGGAAAGACGGCTCCACAGAACATTGAATCGTGCAGCATGTCTCTACATGATCTCCCCAAAAGTATTGAGAGGAGTCCAGAGTTAAATTTAGAGCCTCTTATTATTATGGACTGGGGCAAGACTTTACCCTTTGACTTCTCCCACCAGTTCCATGCAGTTCCTACCTGGTGTTATGCCAGCAGCAAATAGCTTACTGTATATAACAATATAGTGATGAGAACCCCTATATAAAATATAAGGCCATAGCAGCATCCTTCAAGCCAAATATTGGCAACCACAGCTTTGTGATGAACAGGGTTAGTCCCACTGTTAGACAGAGTTAGGTAGATTCTACATGGCAGAGTTAGGTAGATTCTACATGGCAGGGGCAACCTTCTGGCCATTCTTCTGAGCCACCCCTGCCATCCTCTCCTGTTGGAGGACAGAGAAGTATGTGCCACACTTCCCGTCCGGCACACTCTACACTAGCCTGCTGCACTTAAGTGAAGTGGTGGAACACGTTGTCCCAGTGCTGAAGCAAAATTCAGCTGCCAGTCTAATTTGCCTCTGTAGGTGCAACGAGGGCAGGGGTGCCATTTTGTCCTTTGCCTCAGGTAGCAAATGTTTTGAGACGGTAACGAATCATCATCTTTTCATAGTAGCATATTGGGAGATCTAAACTCTATAAATATCTGGGAAATTCAGTTATAAATCAGAGAATCCAGCGCAAAGCTTTCTTTTTATCAACCCCTTCTACTAAACCATTGACAAAATGGTGTGTGTGTGTGTGTGTTCAACTTTGCAGCCTGAGAACGAGAATGCAAAGTGAATTGGGCACATTTTGTCTTCGCCCTGCCTTTAACTGGTGAATGTATCTGGATGGAGGGGGGAAATCATGTTCCCCTACTGTTGCTTTGCCTCCTGCTGCTATTGCACAAGGGGAAGAAAGAGGAAGCAAGCATGGCCCATTCAGTGGGTGTTTTTACCACGCTGCTTCTCCTGCATACAGTAGGAAATAGAGGCAAGTTTCACTATAGCCCCCCAAAATCAGATTTTTCCTGTTTTATTTTATGACAATGAAAAAGACCAGAAGGAGCAGGTGACGTACAGGAGGCAGTCGTCATCATTATCAAAAGGAGCCACACAAAAAATGAGTGGCCAGTAATGAGCTGTGATAAAATGCTTGTCTCATGATGATGCTCTAGATCTACATGGCTGGTTTATAGTGGTATTGAAGTGCATTGATAACTGTTGGGGTACATTACACATTCCATATACCTCTTTTGTCATCTTATGTCCTGCTTTTTATTCCACATTATCCAAAATACAGTAACAAATGTTATGGTGTACCCTACAGGGTATAAATGCACAAGAGGGATATAACATTACCATGATGGGACTGTAATGATTTGACACAGGGTGCTACATTAATCTTTTTTTCCCCTCTCTGTATTGCAGGGGTGTTGAACCTCAGGCCCATGGGCCAAATCAAGCCTGTTTAGGGCCCATATTTCATCCTCTGGGCTTCCGCAGAAGGCCACACTCCATTCCCCTTCCTTTGGCCCCACCCACTTTTCTCCAACCACCAATCATTTGTTGGTTTCCTAGTTTTCCACAGTTCCCCCCCCCATTCAAAACAGTTGAAATCTTTCAAGTGCAGGATAGATATTATTACTCTCCCCACATCCCCGCTGGAAATAAATTGATTCTTTTTGTTTAGAGTAACAGCACCCATTTACAAATCGGACTCATGGGAACATTTATTTTTAGCTATGCCAAACGTGGTATGTTGTACTGCCAAAAGGAATGCTTCGCATAGTTCATGGATCACCATAATGCACTACCAGTTCATGCCAGATGTAGCCATTGCCTGACAGACTCTTATGTACACAGATGTGCACTTTGGACTATATCCAGTAAGCATTCTCAAAAATCCTATTAGCACTTATTTCCATAAGAAACTGTCTGCCAATTTTTTAAAAATCCTTCCAGCCAAGAATAGTGCTTCCCACATTCAAAATTATAAGCAGGATGTGCCAACATTTCTCCCATTTTTAATTAAATGTGGCATGCTCATTTTTGATAGACGAAATGATGCCACAGAACTAGGATGGATTTAAAGCAGAGGTATTCTGAATTTTGCACACCTCTGTCATATCTCTCCTTATCCTCCTTTTTTCTAAGCTAAATACTAACCTACTTTTCTTTATAATAATAAATCTAAAGCATCTTACAACAATTCAGACGTGATAGAGGTGTACAAAACTATGCATGGTGTGGAGAAAATGGATAGGGAGACATTTGGGTTCCTCTCTCATAATACATGTGTGAACCCAGCCTTGATGAATGTGTAAACTGCTTCCACTGAAAAGCAACGTATCTGGAAGGTGGTGAAACTTTTAGCTATGATGTTTGATCTGTGATGGCCCATTCACACATGCAAATTACCACAAGGAGTTGTTTATCAAGTGATAAACAAGTATGTGTGAATCAGCCCCAAGTATACAGTAATCAAGTGTATGGAAAGGAAGCAACGTATGTGCACGTGTGAACCCTTTTGATGATATCTAGCAAAAGTGCTTTAACACTAGGGGTGTGCACTTCACATCAAAAATTCAGGGGTCCACTAGACCTCCGACAAACCTCCAAAATTGTGGTGCAGTTAGGGGGTGGTTTTAAAACTGTCAGAAACCTGCAGTGCAGTTAGAAGATCATTCAGAGCCCTGAATGGATCCATAGTTATCCAAACATTTTTTAGGTGATGTGAGGGCTCGTCATTTCATGTTGATGGATGGCTAACTGAACACACTTCCATATTAGGAAGATGCTAAGGGGGGAAGGGGGAAAGTTTTGAGATTGATATCTGTGGCTAACCAATAGCTACAGTCTCCTCCCTGTTCTCCCCTCCAAACACAATGCTTGTGGAGAGGGATCGCAAATGATATAACCCATTTCCCCCCGCCCTGGAACTCTTTCATTTGCTAGTTCGCAGAGCAAGAAAGAGTCCAAGTTCCAGTCCCCATATGCACTATTGCTGTTGGCTGAAAGGAAGGAATTAGGAAAAATGGCTCACATTATGAAAACAATGAAAACCATTCTATGTAAATGAGTTGTCCCAGGAAGCCATGATGACTGGCAGGCAGTGTAGATCCATACAGTCTCACAAGCCAATATTAGGATACGGAAAAGAATCTTGTGCCGAAGGCTGATCTGTGTACTGCAAGTATGGACGCAACTCAGCCGGGCGTAAAGTCAAGAGAAGGAGGTGAGAGAAAGGTTTGCTATTGCTAGTATAAGTATTTCTGCTGTTTTGAAGACAGGACTCAAGTTTATATGCTTTGAAAAAGAAGGTTGTTCTTGTATGACCTCTCATAGGGAGAGCACCCCCCATTTCACCCCATTAGAGCAAATGGTGAGGGAACAGATCTCTATTTTTATAAATTGAAGCAGATCTTTATTTTTATAAACTGAAGATGCACAAGTGTGCATCAGCAAAGTAAAGGATAAAAGGTCCTGCACAGTTTCGTGAAGGGGGGGTTTGAGGGGGATTTTTTAAAAAAATCAAGGGATGAAGGGATCTGCTTTAAACTTGGCATGACTAAAGCCCAACTTAATAGCTACCGGGGTGCCAAGTTTCATCTCTTTATCTTTAAAAATGACAGAGATGCATGCATTTTTGTTAATTCCCATTGACGCTAATAGAGTGGATCTCAAAAAATGGAGCAGTTTTCCGCTGGGTACCCCGACAATGGAGGGAGACAGCGCCACCCTGAAAATCAGGGCAGAGAATTGCCTCATTGGAGCACTGATCTGAATTTCAGGGAGCTGCTCTGCACACCCCTATTTAACACCGTTGAGGCATTGCCCAACAATGAGCATTTTCTATATTTTCTTATTTTTTTGATACAGCTTTCATTATTCTAGGAGGCTATTTCAAGCCTCAGTAGAAAGCTTTACATTTTTAAAAAGTCATTTCAAAGAACAAGGTATTTCATACAATTTTGCCTGAGGATAATTGAATCATTTTTCTTGTGCAGGGCTTAAAAAAAAAGAAGGAAAGAAGTTCCCCTAGGAAGGCAAGATCTGTGGCCGGCTTTTAAAACAGAAGGCAACCTGTCAATGTCAGGACATAGCCAATATTGCTGTATGATGGGAGGGAGAAATTCCTGCAAAATACTTGGCTGTTTGCAAAGCAAAGAATGACTTTTAGTCATGACAATGACCTCTGCCCTCTCACTTTTCTAATCTCTCCCATGATAAGGCAATGTTACTAAGGAAGTCAAAATCCTCTTAAATCCTAACATTAGATTATAGAATAATATTAAAGTCATCAACGTGAAACACACACACACACAAAAGAACAGATCCACGTACTGTATGCAGATCTGAGGACTATTCTCTGGAGTTCTGAACACTGCATGTCTTGTAGGCATCAATGATTAAGGCAAAGGGCCAAAATCGCTGAGTTTTGACAAAGACTTTCCTAGGCAAACCCACTGGCATGAAAAGGAACTGTACAAGCACACTAATTTCAATGGGATTTACAGAGGGGAAGAACCTGGTGGATTGTGCTCATTGCAACAATCTCAGTTTGCACTAACTAAAGATTTCACACCATGTTTTTTCAGAAATAAACCGATGCTGGTTTCACATGAGATCCTAACGTCTAGTTTCTTCCAGTTGAAGGATGGAGAACCTATGGCCCTCCAGATGTTCTTAGATCCCAATTCCCAGCATTACCAACCAGCATGGTAAATAGTCAGGGATAATGGGAGTTTCAGTCCAACAGCATCTGGAAGTTGACAACTTTCCTACCCCTGCTATAAATGCAGATTTATTTATTTATTTATTTATTTATTTATTTATTTATTTATTTATTTATTACATTTATATACCACCAAGAACACAAACTCTCTTTCCTCCATTATTTACTTGGATCGATAATCGTTACTTCCAACTAGGTTTTTAAATAAGAATATAAGAAGAGTTCTGCTGAATCAAATCAAATGTCTGTCTAGTCCAGCTCCCCCAACCTGTGTCTTCCAGATGTTTTGGATTTCAATTCCCATCAGCCCCAGCCAACATGGCCAATAGTCAGGAATGCTGTGAGCTGTAATCTAAAATATCTGGAAGGAACCTGGTTGAGAAATGCTACCTTACTGTATTCTTTCACCTGTTTAGTTTTAAATTGTTAGGTCAGTTTATATACACAAAGTTAAATTTGATTATGCATTTATTATTGACACTCTCTTTATTTGTAATCACTCCTATTATGTTTTATGAATTTATATTTATTTCTGTTCATTTGATATATTGTGAGAGACGTTGGACAAAACCTTTTGGGAAAGTGGCTTACAAATTAATAGAGGATGATGAAATAATTATGAATTTGTCTGATCCTTTTTTTCAGTTAAAAATAAGCAAACAAAAAGCTTCAGGTAGTACTATCAACTGCTGACTAACAGCATGCACGTTTTCACATAATTCCATGATATTTCAGGAGCAACAAAGTTGTAAAAAAGCTTCTGTCCCAAACTGTAATAAACAGAGGAAACTTACAGCCAGTTAAAATTGTCTTCCATATTCCAGAAAAAAAGAGTGTCTTTTAAGAATGCTTCGAGTGAAGCTACTGTGTGAAGAAGTATTTTATTTTGCATGCCTTGAATCTATTGACAATCAATGTCAAACATGTGTGTTTGTGTGCATATGAGTGGGGAGTGTGCATCAGAACGAGTGGGTGTGACTGAGTGACCCCATCCATTTGGGCCTGTGGCCGCAGCCCCTGCTGGTATGCAGCCCCTAACATGCTTCTGGGGTGCCATTGTGGCCCTCAGGGCAAAACCAACAAAAAGATTTTCCCACCCACTCTATAGCATGTTAATTACTTTTTTCACCCAGGGTCCTTGTGGGAGAAAAATATATTTTTCCAAAGTTGCAAGTCCCAGGGATGTGGGGGTGGGGACAGAGAGGGAAAGAGTAACAGAAGAAGAGGCAGGAGCTCTGACCGGGACAAAATGACCTTTTGCCATACTGGTGTAACCCTGCTCTATGATGTATCCCAGGATGGTTTTACATCCACTGACAAGAAATGGGATGGTTTTAGGTCAGCATGAAAAGACGTGGGGCAGCATCCCGTCCCACTCCAAGCCCTGGATTGAGCTGAAGAACTCTTAAAGTACACATTTGATCGCCATTAGGTGCCAGTGCTCATGCTTCATGCTGATTATCCATGAAAGAAGCATTGATGCTCAACAGAACACAACTGGGAGATGATATGCTTTTGATTCAACACCAAAATATGATTTATGCTTACTCTATTTCAGATTAACTTTCATTCAAGCTTCTGCATTTTACAAATCTGATATGACAGCCTGAAATAGTGTTTTTGCAGCATGGACAAATGTCAGGAAAATTACCCATCTGTGATCCAAATAGCATTCAGCTGCATTGTTGCCTCCAGTAAGATATGTCTGATGTCACTCAAGCAAACAGAAGCATTCTGTTTTTCTTGCGGTTAAACAGGTGATAACACTGCTGGTTAAGTAACATTTGTTGTGTTCAGTGGTATTTTGATCATTCAGGTTTCCTCTTTCTACACTCTTAGTTCTCTTGTGCTGTTGAGGTGTGCCAGTTAAAGAACATTACACCCAGTAAATACGATTATATTTTTTATTGCTTTGCCCATTCAGAAAGTAAGCCTAACAGTATGATTATATTTATTTTTTGTGTAAAAGTAATTGCTCATTAGCCAGATGGCAATAATGTAATAAAATGCCATGATTCCAAATCCTAAAAACATTATATAGAAAGAAGGCCCAACACTATAAGTGAAGGCAACATATGCTTTTAAAACCCATCCACAGGAATAAATATTAGTAATACTGTACATAGCTTTCATACAGCCTGATCTTATGCAGGCTTGCTTGGATAGAAGTGATACTGAGTTCAATGGTATTTACTTAAAAGCTTTATTTATTGAATTTATATACTGCCCAACTGGCAAATGTCCCCAGGGTGGTTTACAATAAGAAAGAAAGAAAAAACACAACAAAATAATACAGAGAAAATAAGTACAACAAATGAAAATGTCAGCCCAATAAAATATTAAAATGTTAAAGACATTAAAAACACAGTGCAATCCTAATTATTAGGAGCAGTTAGTTGTATTTTTACTGCCAGGAAGAGAGAGGTGCTAATGGGATTTTTTTCCTCAGGTGCAAAAACACTTGATCGGCCTTGGTTTTAATGGCCCATAATAGGGTGCCATTTTCACCTCTGCTTCAGGCAGCAAAATATCTCAGGCAGGCCCTGAGCAGTACCATTCTGGTGAACATTTGCTCAAAAGCAGTTCTACAATTACAGGGGAGGAACGCTGGAAAAGGCACTTCACACATTGTTTTTTGTTGGTGATGTAAGGGCCACTGCTGAACCAGGGGCAGTTAAAAGCCCTCAAACCCATATTGAGCCTAAAAAGAATGTTGTGCAATCTCAGATAATAGCTGCTAACAGTTTCCCAAACAATTAAGCAGCTTGTGGAAAGGATAGAGCCAACTGTAGCAAGTCAGGGAGGAATTTAGAAACAATGATTAATTTTCTCTGTTAACAGTAAGTGGACTTTCCATCTTCAAGGCTCATTGCAAATATTAAGCTATTAATAACCCAATGAAGCATGCTAAGTAGCATATGAAATGGATGTTGCCACAATCATTTATACATCTGCTGCTGCCAATGCTATTTTAAGGCTCTTTATCATTCTGATTCTCTCCATGTGTCCTGCTTAATCAGATCTCCTCAAAGTGTGCTTGTGATAGAACATACAAACTTAACCAGAACCACCCTGGTGCAGAACATGCCACTATGCGTTGCATTCTAAAATGCATAAAGAAATAGGTTGTGCAAGCAAGGAAACCTTCACAGAGTAGATCTATCTGGGCACTTCTCCCTCTCTCTCTCTCTCTCTCTCTCTCTCTGTCTCTCTCTCTCTCTGTGTTAGTTAGTTAGTGTGTTTGTACTATTAAAAGAGTTGTTCCAATTGATATTGATAGGAATTACTTTTGCCGATCAGTGTGGAGTTACTGGAATCTTTTATGTTTTCATCAAGATGACTTGGTTCTGTTGTATTACTTGATTTTCTAATTTGAGAAGAGAACAAACTCAGCAAGATGAAGCAGAGAGCTCTACTCTCCCCCCTGCTGTGTTTAAGCCTCATTAAAGTATAAAAGAGAAATGACAAAAATAGAATATGTGAATTATGTTCTATTATCTAAAAGACATTTTTTAAAAAAATCAAGCATATGCCCAACGCACACACACACACACACACACACACACACACACACACACACAAGTTTACCTGATACTATATAACACTTTCCCATTTTTGGAAATCCTCAGAAGTTTGTTGTCTGTGGTAACATCATGGAAATTTGCCCCCTTCTCGTTGGCAAAGAATAAATCAGGTTTCCATATAGAGTCCAACATAGATGGATCCAAATCCAAGGAATCATCAGGATATTCGCTGTAGGCAAGACGGGAGTCGTTCCACTGCTGCCTCAAAAAAATGTTCACTCTGTAGTCCTACAGAAATGTCAGGCACACAGGTTATTATATCTCCTGCCCACATTAGATGTCATGGTGCTTTCAGACTCTGACATGAATATCTATGATACAATTAGTGGTAGAAGCATTATGTTTTGCTTTGACCATGGAAAAGCATGGAGCTGATTCAGACATTGTTTTAAAAATTTCTGAGGTAGTAAAGCCCTGGCATGGTGATTTTACCTTAGTTTCCTCTGGGGAGCCATTTGTGCTGTCATGTGTGTGCATATGTGGTGGGGGGTGATGAAAAGTTTTGTATTAATTATTACTTTTATTTATAAATGTATGAGTCATCTTTTAGCCCAATGTGACTTAGAGTTAACACGTGCATCAATTTCATGTCAGAACAAAGACTAGTTGTGCCTGCAGCATGGATCAAGCTGGGAATGAGTGAAGGAAGGACAAGAACTAGCACAACTGTGTTTAAAACAGGGCATTTCCACCTTATGTAGGAATCTTTCTGGGGGCACATCTACACCAAGCAGGATAGTCCACTATGAAAGCAGTATATAAAAGGCAAGAGCCACACTATTGCTTTATAGCGGTATTGAAGTGCACTGACAACTGTTGAGGCCCATTGACGCATACCATATACTACTTTCATACTGCTATATCCTGCTTGGTGTGGCTCCTGCTTTGTATTCCGCTTTCATAGTGGAATATCCTGCTTGGTGTAGATGAGGCCTTAGTCTCTCCTTGCCAGCTGGGTTGGGAGCCCTACCTTCCAGCCACCCCTTTTGGAGTCAGGAATAAGCCAGCAGCTTCTTCCAACATGCTGTCTGCCATGTTTCCTTCTCACCCTGCCTCATTCTCTCCTTGTGAATACTGCCTTGGCCGGTCCTCTGCCCCACCAAGGGTTGCTAGGCCACTTATAGTCAGCCTACAAGACAATGACACTCAGAGAAAATTGTACTTTCTGGGCACCATCAGCTCCAGCCATGCTGGGTTGGAGTCGTGTCAGTATTTATTTATTTGTGCCCTGATGAGCATAGATCAGGATTATTTGTTGGGTTCGAACCATAGTTAAAGTGTTGTTGTTGTTTCTTCATGTGGTTTCTGTTATATCCCAAAGGCTTCTCTGATGAAACTGAGGCAATCAAATCCATGAAATAATCTCTGAAATTGGCTCTTCCTTTCAAAACAACACAGCACCAAGAGGCAGGAGCTACAATTCCCAAACCAAAATGATAGACTCTTTTTTATATATATTAACTGCAACCACAGCATTAACCTTTATAAGAATCTATGTTTTGACCAGTTCTGGCTAACTTCTCTCATTTAGTGTGCTAAGCTTTTGTTTGCCTAAAACTAGACAGCTGAGGTAGTCATTCCCAGTTTTTGCTCATTGCGCACAGCGTAATTGATTAATTAGACTGTAATATGGCCTTATCGGTGACAAGAAAGAAGTTCTTATTGATGGCAGTTTATATATTTTGCTACTATGGGGTCACTGCTTGTTTAAACCTTGGTTTGGCTAGGTTTCCTGGTTTTTTGGCTTGCCTTCTAGAGTGTAAGTTGGGTCACTGGAGCCTTCCCACAGAGGTGAATGCCAAATGGCAGCTTTCCTCAACCCCAAAGCATATAAAGGAGCTTAGAAAACATTTAATTAGCCAATACTCTCATATTATACTTTGTAAAGCAGTATGTGTGAGTGGAAGGAGGGGGTTACTAGTCCTGTGCTGAAACAGGGATTCTCATTTCATGAACATTCCCTGCCACCCCACCCCCCCAAATGTTCCTCTCCTTTTTAGCAAAAGGCTTTGGAACTGTTCATAAGGGTAGGGGAACAAGTACATATTACCAAGGCAACAAAGCCAGTATTCCCTCATTCTGATCCAGTCACAAAAAACTGACTAGCTGACCATTATGTGGACGGGAATGCACAATTAAAGGCACATTCCAATGAATGTAAAGCAGTATGTGGATAGATGATACCACATTCTTTCAACGGATGTGCGACCTCATCTACTAGCCATTGCCCCATCCAGATAGCTGCAACTACGTGTGACTGGAGATGGGTTGAGGAAAAAAATTGCAGTGCAGCACAGACGGGCGACAAAACCACCATGTGATGTAACAAGATAGATATAATCAGCATGGTCGCCTGGGCAACAGGGACATATTCCCTCCCCTCCCCTCTCCCCTCCCCCAATACAGAGAGGACAATGAGAGGGCTCAATGAAGTTGCCATGCAGCCAAAGCAATTTGTCTATATGGCATCTTGACATTTTGATGTTCAATGCATAATCCTTGATGTTTTGGACTACAACTCCCTTCAGTCTTAGCCAGCATAACCAATAGTGAGGAATGACCACACACAATTTTCCACAAAGGTGGTAATATTAATAGTAGAAATTTGACTATTGTTACATTCAGCTGAATTCTAAATAAGATTGCTCCCTTTCTGAGCAAAAGAGGGACAAATAGTTAATACCCCAAAACTGAATATGTAATTTAGGCTGTAATCCTATACATTTACTGGGAGGGTATCTTGTTGAACTCAGAGTGACTTACTTCTGGGTAGACATGTATAGAATGGTACTATTAATTTATGAGATAGTTTAGACATACAAACTACAACCTCATGGAGGTAAACAAGGCTTAAAAATCCTGGCCAGTTAGTCAAACCCTCTTTAATTGTGCATTGTATTCATCTCAACATAGGAGTAGTGGAAGAAATTTTTTTGTTAATGAACAAAACCATTGCTCCTGCTTTGAACTAGCCTATGGCCCTTTCTACACCTAAGGATTATCCCAGGGAAATGGAGGGCTCGTCCCTGCCTGCTCCAGGGATCCCCTGTGTGTCATTTGGATGCACAGGGATGATCCTGGGGGGAAAGGCAGGTGTAGAAATGGCCTATGTTTCTGACAAATTTTGCTCATAGTGGGTAGAATGTAAATGCAAATGGCAGCAATAGTCATTTGATATGGAAAATGTACAAGAGCTAGTTAGCTGGGAGAATTTACCAGTGCTAAATGTAAGTTTAAAGCCTCATTCAACAATCCTAAAAATATTCACAAATGTGTTTTGGGATCATTTTACTACTCCAAGCCATTTTCCAATGTATTCTGGTGTGGTAAAATGCCTTAAATGTCAAATGTGTCTGTGGTGTCATAAGAAGTGTGTTCTAAACCTGAAATATTGGAAATATTACAAAACTACCACAAACTGGCATGGTAAAACTTCAGGCAAAAGATAGCATCAAAAACTAACATTTTTGGTTACTGACATGTTTTTATAACCACAGAAGAAAATTGTCTCTGATAAGGTAAATGTTCTCCCAATTTAATCCCATGGTTTTATGCCAATTTACACACAGAGTAAAGCTCACTTCCCTAGACCAGTTTTCTTCGGAAAAAGCCTGGGCACATTTTAACATCCCAGTATGTTGCTTGTGTTTGGGGCATAAAGAGACCCCAATAACTTCAATAGATCTCTGCGATATTTTATGCCCCAGATTTGTATTTGTTTCCAGAAAGAAAACTGTAAGTAGTAAGAGCCTAAAATTTGGAGACGTGGTGCAGGTGACAGCACCCAAAAATGTCGTGGGAGGACTATACTGTGGGAGGACTAATTCTGTGTCAATTCTGCTATGTAAAGAGTAGTGGTCACCCCGCCTGACTGGAGGAGGGTATTCTACATTGCAAGGAACAGTGAGCTAGTTGCAAAACATGCAAACTCTGCTCAGTAAGCTCCTCCTCCTCCTCCTCCTCCTCCTCGGTCCCTGACTGAGAAGAGCTGCTGCCAGTCAGACTGGCTTATACTGGCCAGTTGAAGATGGTGGATCACAACTAGCCAGAACTCTACAGAGCTATCCAAGGTGTTGAAACTTATATCCAAACTAGGTCTAGCACCTTAGATAGCTCCTCTGGAATTCTGGCTGGTTCTGACTGAAACCCAGAATGGATTCACAGCTCCATCGAAATCAGAGCCACCACTGGTCGATGGATCAGTGACCTGACTCAACATCAGGCGGCTTCATTTGTTCAAGTTCAAGTTGGGACACTGCATTGTTATTGGTTGTTGCTGTTTTTAATTGCCTGCTTGGAGTCAAATTCACTTTGAAGGTTAACTGAAGTAACAATGAGGAACAAAGCAAAATGTGCATTCTCTGAGGTATGGGAGTTCTTAAAGGCAGTGCCATTTTTTTTATTTATTTTTTGAAAAAAAATACAGACTATGCTGTTACTACTTGTGATTATGTAACTCTTTTTAAACTTGAAAGCACAACTAAAATGTAATTCGGTATGTACAAGGACATAACCCAGAGAATGTTAAATACTTGTTAGCCCTTTTGAAACTGGTGGAACTTTAGGTCATGGCATAATGATTCAGGGTAAACTACACATTAGACTCAAATGCATGTCATGAAGCTCTGACTGCTTTTTAAAAATGGAAACCATCCTCAGAGAAACAACAACCAACACTTTCCATTTATTTCATTTCTGTACTGCCCAATAGCCAAAGTTCTCTGGGTGGTTCATAACTTGGAGCTCCATCAAATGCACGTGTGTGCGACATGTAGCTTGCCCCTAAGGTGACTGGTTTCATTAGAACTTCTCCAGCCCAATGAACTGTCTCTGGATTATGCTCTCGATTTCTCATTTTTGTTGTTGTCTGACATTTATATTTGGTCGTCGACATGGCAACAGCTTTCAAACAGGGTGACCAGATGCAATCCTGAGCCCTTAATTATTTATTTCTATTTTGTTTTCTCAGAAAAAAACATGGCTCCTGAAATACTATCATAAATACACAATCATAAAGGCCTCCAATTAAAATAACAATCCACTGAAACCAGTGAAAAAGCACAGGCATAAAATCTAACAGCACAATCCTATACATGTCTCATAAAAAAAAAGTCTCATTGATTTCAATGGGGCATAGGCTCCATTGAAAGTGGATATGGGATTGCAGCCTAAACCTCCATTTAAAGCCATTTAAAAGCATTTAAAACAAAGAAAAAAGTGTGCAGTGTACGAATGAAAAGTTACCTTACAAAGGAATCTCTTCCCTTTTCCTAAATATAGAGAAGGCAGCTTGATAAGAACATAGGAAGTTGAATTCTACTGAATTCTATTGAGTCAGACCATTGTTCCATCTATCCCAGTACTGACTGGCAGAAACTCTAACAAGAGAGCTCTGGCTATTGGGCGGTATAGAAATGAAATGAAATAAATAAATAAATAAATAAATAAATAAGGTTTATGGCAGGATGCTTTCCCTGTCTGGGGAAGCCGGGGATTGAATTTGTGATCTTCTGCATACAAAGCATATGCTCTACCACTGAGCCACACCCCCTTGCTGAAAGGTCAGAGCTGATGGAACATGGCATAGATGTGTGGTAGAAGGATTTTCTGCAGGGACAGTTTATGATGTCATAGAGCTTTAAGGAGAGGGGAATCTATACCAGAAAAGGCACCCTCTTCCATGTACAAGAACATCAACTTCCATAGTACCTCATTGCCCTTTTCTCCAAGAGTCTATTTTGGAATTAGCACCATTCAGGTATTCCCCATCACATAAAAGGAGAGAGTGAGGATGTGCTCACTGCCCCCCCCCCCGCCCTTCTCACATTCCTGATGGTCAGCCCACTGGCACTCAGAGAGACAGCTCTACTCATGGAGGTGCATCACATGATTTAGAACCCTGCATAATCAAAGTTCTAAAACAGGGTTGGATCCTCCATGAGTAAATCTGGCTCCCCACTGCAGACACCTAGTCCCAAGGTGTAGGGGGCAGGAATGTGACAGAGAGGGCAGGCCAGCAAGTGTGTCTCCATTCTCCCACTCAAACCATGGGCAACACGAGAAGGGGAACATCTGAACCAGACTGTAATCCTCCTGAAATCAAAAGGACCACCTGCCAAAAATGGCTTGAGGATGCTGGCTTACAGTTAAATTTTGGGACAGTTTCAGCTTTAAAACTGGAAGAGGTATCCCGCCATGCTGAGAATGTAATGGAAGATTTAGCTTCCAAGAGTGCCTAAGAAAACAATGCTAGTATATTTGTCTGCAAGCAAACCATGTAATTTCTCTATCATAATATATACCTATGCAGCATTAACCACATCGCAAGGACATTTTACGGGCGCATTGCCAAAATATGGCAGAATTGCTTAATTCTCCTGGAATAGCTGTCTGACAAATGATCACACCTCCTAAAGAATGAGTTTAATTTAAAGAGGATAAACTGAACTCTTTAGCAGTGGGAAAACAAGGATATATGTAATGATATATATTATGCTCAAATTGGATGTAAACACAACCCTTTTCAATAAGTATAAAATACATATTAATCATTTTGATACCTTTGGAAATGCTCTCTCTTGGCACTGTATGTATTAGGATGCCATTTTGTCATGTCATTTTAAGGGCTGTTGATCTAATTTGTTTTGGCTTCTTTACTTGGAAAAAAGTCCTTAAAAATGGTAACACAAAATTTTGAGAACACATTGGCCTCTTGCCTTGCTGCGGGAGTGGATGGAAACAAGGCAAGGATGCAAATGTAACAACAATGCAAACATTAAAAAAACAAACATTAATTGAAAATGTGATACAGTGTCTATCAAGCCCAAATTTCAGAAACTTCATTGCAGTAGATTTGATGGCAGGGAGATTTTTTGTTTTAAAAATCCACACTGTCTGTCTACTTACAAAGCCCATTTCAAATAAAAATGACATCAGAAAAGGGAAATTCTGGAAAGGACCTTTTTCTTGCCAGAAACAGAATGTCATATTAAGAGGTTGGGATTTATACCTCTAAAACGCCCAAAATAAAATCAGCAACGTTTAGTTTTCCACACATTTTCCATTATCAGTACATCCATGTTATCACAAACATTGAAAATGATTGCAAAACGTTGATGTGAACTCACAGCTTCTTCCTATAACACTCAGAACTGGTAGTAGTATCAGATTCTGATCTGAGACCTTTGTCTATCCAGAGTCTCTCAGCCTTTTGCAGCCAACCAGCCTAAGATGGCTAAAGAGCTATTACTCAGACTATGCAGTACTCCTCCTGTAGGTTTGTCAGTCTCCTTTCTTTGTCTGTTAGATCAAGTTATGAGAGACTAAAAATTCCCAATTAAAATTTTGTCTAAGCGTCACAGGCTGGACTCACAGTCCTGTCTTTAGGTGGACTTGAAGCCTATGAAATCATCACTGAGTCAAAGTTTGTTCTGAGAGATCTGAGGACACTTCCTCCTGCTAATATTCAAGAAATGGCTGAGTTTATTTTAAAATACTAGTGATTTTGCTCCTCTGAGCCATGGGCACTTTTCTACAGGTGTGTGTGCATGTGTGTGTGTGTGTGATATCTCCAGACCATTGTGAAACTGAATCTTCCCATTTTATGTCCAACCTGCCAACCACAGCATTTTGTGAGGACACATAACTTCTGGAAGCCCCATGAAATTTATGTTTTCTATTGCCACAAGAATGCAATACTGTTCATCACATCATTAACGTTTACTTTATAAAGCAAAAGCAGATGAGCGGTAGGTTGATGTCTGCCTTTAGAAGCATTTTATAAACACATTTCGAAGCTGCTCATTAAGGAGGTGACAGCGTTAGAAAAAGTCAATATCTGACACCTGAACAGCACTGAACCAAACACTATTCCTTCGATGCTGTCTTCGGGTATTATGATTAAAGCAAACAAGGCAGGCAACAGTCTTTGCTTGAATCTACTTCAATATTTAGCCTTTTTTTGTTTTTAGCAGTAATGCGGTAATGGACACTGAAAAGACGCACATTAACATATCTTGTAGACAGTAAAATGCAATGAGGGGATTTAATCAAAGCAATGGAGGAGTCTGATTAATGCAATCAGCACTAGGTCGTGCAAATATTGTCATTGAATGCCATCTTGTAAAGTCAGTGACATGCAGGATTTTCAGTACTTTATATCTTGTCATTCTCTCTTTGCAGTAAGGTCATCAAAAGGTTTTAGAATAAAGCTACCAAAAACCAAACAAAACCAAACAAAACCAAATACACCCTATGGCTATGTTTACAGAGCCTGCTTCACAGTCTTAGCTCTCTTAGAAGGATATGTGGCAAAAATTTTATGGGTGCCAACATAATTCCAGTTATGTATACTTCTGGATAAGTATGAACTTCCTCATACCTTCACAGGAGGAGAGAGTGTGGCCATGTCCCATTTTACACAGGGCAGTTCTCTATTTGAAAGACTATCCAGTCCAAGTCTGGTTTAAAGATAAATGACCATCAGAAGGAAGTGTTGGGCCTTGAATTTGCCCATCAACAGACTGAGCAAGGCACACAAGTCATAGTCTTCCACTCTATGGTGAGACGTATTGCATTTCTATTTAAATTATAGTGCTTAACTCTAAATTTGAAGCTGTACTTATCAGTCACCATATGCAAATTTTATGCAAACTTTGTATGGTTTTGGTGATGGGTTTCCTCTTTTTTGACACTGCACAAGTGGCCATTCTAGGGGTGGGGCAAAGATTTCAACTTACTATTTCACAATTGCTGTCAGCATTTTGAAAACATGTCCTGCAGTGTCTTATGTTAAACTGTCCATAAGTGACTGTCAGGTATGTGACACAGGCACACCCTATGAGCAGATCCTCAAATGCAAGGCTGTGGAAGGCTGTCTGTCCAGGAGCAGTGGTGCCACCTGGGCAGCACTTTGGAGAAGATGTTGACAGACCCACTCAGGAGAAAGAGAAGGAGGGTCCCCAAATACAGTAGGGCTGGCTTACCACATTTTGAAGTAACTAAAATAATACCTATCACCATCGAAAGACCACTAAGTCCAGAATCTAAAACTACCAAACTTCACCACTCCCCAGAGGGCCCCACAGCTGCCATATCCAGTGGACTTCAATTCTGTGGAACTCCCCAATGACCTCTCCGAAGAAGAAGGTGAATTAAGCCACCCTGAATCCAGAAGGGACAACTCAGACTTCTCAGTAGGGACACCTACCACCTCAGCGTTGCGGAGGGGTCCTAAGTGGAAAGTCGGTATAAAAATGTAATAAATAAATAAATAAATCAATAAATCAATAAAGGGCAGAGGACCCAATCTGAAGCCCTCCAAGAACAACCCTCTGTAGGCTCAACCCAAAGTGCCACCCTTTTAACTGCCTGCAATTTTGCTCGAGTCGGGAGGGCTGTTCTGGCAGTTGCCCCTTCTTCTTGGGAAACCCAAAAAAGGCTTTGGAAAAAAACATTTTTCCCCTCAATTTTTCTGGGGTTTTTCCGGGCTTTCACATCTCTAGTGACCACTGGTTATAGGCTTTCAGTCGCCTTCTAATGGCTTCAGGGACTATCTTTGCTTACTCTGTGGCATCAGACTGCAGGCACAGCAAAATTACAAATGCACCTTTGATCAACGCTTACCTGACACTGCTCTATTTCTTTATCTCTTACATCTGGGACCTCTGAATTTCAATATTGATGTAATAAAGGAGCTTGCCTATTAACAGTTCTGTTGATCTTACATAAAGCTGGCAACTAAGCATAAATTAATCTGGCATTTAAATCAGACAAGCTGTCTTGCCTTTTCATGGTAATATGCAAACCCACCCCCTATTCAAAGGACATCCTGATGTGCAATGACTGTCTTACCTACATGAATCAATGAATACAAAATCAATCCCCAGTCCAGTTTAAGACAAAGGCCATTTCTACACCTGCCTTTCCCCCCGGGATCATCCCTGTGCATCCAAATGACACACAGGGGATCCCAGGAGCAGGCAGGGATGATCCCTCCATTTGCCTGGGATAGTCCTTAGGTGTAGAAAGGGCTGAAGTGTTGGGATTTAAGTAGCTCTAGTCTGATTCATTCCAATGAGGATTAAACTAACATAAATGCAATGGGTTTTTTCCCCTACATGTATTTTGAACTAGTGCTGAGCTAAAGGTTCACCAGAAAACATTCAACATATGGAGGGGAGCAGGGTGAAAACGGGTCCCTGAAACTGGGGATGGCTGGGGGAGTACTAAAGGTTTTGGGGGGCAGGATTGCTTTTGCCAGTGGCATGGTGGTGGGGTAGCAGCGTTTGTTCCCCCTGATTTTTAAAAATGTTAACAGCAATGAGGAAGGTCTCCTTTCAGTGCCTAGTGGGTGGAGGCTGCAATTCCCTCTCCAAAATGCATCATACAGTGTCATTTGGAAGCCTTCAGGGTGGGTTGAATGCTAACTGCCAGGCACAGCAAAGGCAAGCCTTCCCTACCCCCACAAACCAGCAATGTTAAGCCCCCCTCCTTTGCCACAAATTCTTTAACTCAGATTGTCACATCTGTTTAGGTTTAAAAACCTTAGGGCGCAATCCTATGCATGTTTAGACAAAAAAAGGCCCATAACTGGCTGGGGCATGCTAGGAGTTGTAAGCCTTTTTTCTGTCTAAACATGCATAGGATTGCACCATAAAATCTCACCCACCAAATAATAATAATAATAATGCCTCCATATCATCCTGTTAATTGAGTGGCAAATTCAGGGTGGGGCCATTCGTTGTCAGCACTCATTCTACAGAGGCGCTTTAATGTATGGTGCATTTTGCTTCAGGGTCTAGATTTTGAGATGACTTTCCCTCCCCAAAAAATAAACCTGATTTCTGTAAAAATATGTTCAAGTCATACCTTCAGGTGGCTCACCTGAAGAATGGGTGCCACAAGTGGCAACAGCAGTGGGAGTTTGTGGCACACCTGGGCAAGAGCAGGAGGGCCCTTATGCCTGGGCATAGAGCAGAGTCAGCCCTGCGTTCTCAGCGGTTTCTCCCATGCGCTTACTGTCCATCTCATGAGATGAGAAGTAAAAAAAAAAAGACTTACGGGGAAGCATGTGTACTAGTGTATGATAACACAGTGCTTTTTTATGCTCTGGACTTGACTAGTAGCACATTTGCCAAAAAACGTTTGGCCATTGCTGATCAAAGTAATAGCTGTTATTTCTTCATGTTTAGAGTTAAAGCCATGGGACTGGCCCTACCATTAACAGAAGGAGGCAGCTACCGGTGGCAGCTGATTCACGGCATCATGATATGGCAGCAGACTAGTTAGATAGTTAGTTAATTTATTCATGTTGCATGTTTAATACCAGGAAGACGAACAGGTGCTCATGGGATTTTCTACCTCAGCTGCCAAAATAACTTGGCTGGCCTTGGGTACTATGCACCTTGACTTGGAGGCTGGGGTGGGGTGGGGTGGTTGCTGCTTTACCCTAGGCAGCAACATGTCTTAGGCCTTAGCTAGACCTAAGGTTTATCCCAGGATCATCCCAGGGTCATCCCTGTTCATGTAAATGACATACAGGATATCCCGGGAGCAGGCAGGGATGACCCCGGGATGATCCTTGGATAAACCTTAGGTCTAGCTAAGGCCTGAGTCTAGCCTTGCTTAAAAAGCTAGATTGCTACATAGGTTATTCCTATTGCTGTCTTACAGCTGACAGTGTACATTTCAAGTCTCTGCTGCATCTAGAATGTCTCAGAGCATAGGACATCACCCTCCTTCACAAGATGGCTTCAATGGTCATTCCCACTCACCATTGTAGTTTCTGCTATTGAACCAAAGCTGTTGATAAATATGTTGCAGGTAACATTTACAGGAGGACCTGCAAGTTGAACAATAAATAGAAAAAACAAATTGACAGGTTGTGTTTATGACATATATTAAGGATCATTGTTTCTGTGCCGATGGCATTGGCACACTTACCATTGTGGTTTCTGTGACTGATCCAAAACTGTTGATAAAAATATTGCAAGTAACGTTTACTGGCGGACCTGTGGAATGCAATAAAAATGTTGCAATATATATCATAGCAATGTTCTTCTCCACCAACTGGAACAGTTGTTGCTGCAACTAAGCAAAAGGTGAGACTCAACAACGAACAATATTTACATTGAACAAATAATAACAACGAGAGCTTTAATTTCCAGACCTAAATGATCTATAGCTTTTCAGTTTATGGGTTGATGAAGAACATTTGATCCTGCTGAGCTCCTGTAAGACAAAACTAATATTTGCAGTCTAAAATGTGCCTGTGTTTATGAGGACTTCCTGCCCAAGAACTGCAGTCTAAAGTTCCCATTGTGACTCATATCTAGGTACAGAAGGCACATAGAATAGATTCTTTGGCTGCTTTTCTCACACACTCCCAAGTGTCTGCCCTAGATCAACAACGACAGCAAAAGACTTGGGCTCCTAGAGGAAACCACACAGGGTGAGATGGTGCTGGTGGTGGTAAGCTGACTTCTAATCTTGCTTGTGTGAACATGGACACCCACTCACCATTGTCCATTGGTCATTTTCCCTAAAACCTCAGATTCATTATATTTAAAGATGACACATTAGGTTCTGGCATCCTGTTGTTTAAAACAAAATTAAAACAGGACTGTTTCCTATAAGATGGCCATGAGTCTTACTTTACAGAGGACAGTCCTCTGTTTGAAAGTATCCTCTGTCTGGAGGGCTGGTCAGCCCAGGTCCGGTTTAAAGAGAAGAACAATAAGAAGGGAGAGCAGCAGGTTACCCATCAGCAGTTAGCACTTGCACAGCAGGCCAAGCAGGCATCCAGGTCACTTGGCCGCCATCACGGCAAGATGCATTGCATTTTTGCTTAAATTATAGTCATTGTTTCTAAAGTTGCATCTATACCTATAAATGCCCATGGACCCATTGATGCAGATGTGTCCTCTTTTATTGCCAATTTGGTGGTGTCAATGTGACTATCCTGTACACTGCAGACTGCATGATATTCTGTTAAGTACAGATCCTAAGTTGACTGTAATAAGGCTATTCCAAATTAAGGTATGAATGTGGCCTTTTCCCACACAAATATACAATGTTAATCAAGGTATTTTAATCTTCTAGCTAATAAGCTCTTTCAGACTCAAGTATTGCACGATACTGGGCAAAATCTAATCTTGTGTGAATCAATTATGCCCATATGGAAGGCAGAGGAGAGAAGAAACGGAATGATTTTAGTAAGGATACCTAGGAAATTCAAGGCCAAGATGCCATTTGAAGGGGGGATTTTCTGATTCACAGCAGTTTCTTAGCCACTATCTTACACTAGCAGTATGCAATAATAACCAAATAACCGATTAAATCTTTAATCATTTACTGCCACAGCAGCAGTAGGCTATCAGAATACAACTGGTTTCTGGGATAGTTGGCCTACCTTATATAAGTCACATGCTCACCATTTTGTCATGCCCATTATTACTATTTTTAATATTTTACAATATTCACAAATGCAAGTACAGCTGCCAAGTGTACAGTTTTCTCAAAGCATGTATCTCCAGGCAGAAGCCACTGGCAAATTCAATGGATCAATTCAACTGATCCATTAATTCCAGATGTGGTAAAGACCTGGATTAGATATAACACCCATAGTTTAAGACAGGATTGGAAAACAGAATTGGAGTGTCCTATTTTGCCTAATCAATGGATTGCTGCCTTAGTATTGTATCTGAAGCTTCTAAGTGGGCACTGGAATGGGGCCATGCATTCTGGCTTCACCCTCTACATCTCTGGGCACACTCCCCTGCCCCCCGCCACTTCAAATCTTGCCAGTAATGACAAGGCACGGTTTGCAATCAGAGGAATTCTGTAAATGTGTTCAGGTGAACATGCATACTGAGCCCTCTTCAGACCTTCACACTCATGGGTTCATCAGATGAGCATTTTATTACATGCTCGCTACTGTTCACTTACACATATTTACGTGTCCTTTAGATGATACTGTCTACCTCCCACTCCTTCTTGCCTTTTTTCCGTCATAAAATGGACTCCTTTTAATCTGACTTTTTTTGATGAATCAGAATGTGCCACCATTTCCTGCTGTGTGCAGGAAAAGCAGTGTGATAAAAATGGCCCCTGAATGAGCCACGTTGTCTTTGTTTACTTCCTCTTTCTTCTCCAGGCACAAATAGGAAGTATTGTGGGACACGAGTGAGGGTGGAGAAGCTGACACTCTCAAAGCATGAAGGGTCCCTCTGAACACATGGGGGACATTGGAAATAGGGCTTATGTGTGTGCTCACATTACCCTCCATGCTTTAGCCCTATGCATGAGCAGGTGAGCACCTGCTTAGGGCTTCTGTGTGATCAGAAACCATGGTAATGCACAGTGCTTCAGGTTAACACAGAGGGTAGTATTCAATTGTGCCCAGTTCTGGTGCTAATGCCATTGGGCTGAAATTCAGCAGCAAATCACCTCTTTTCTCCAGCCAGATCTACATCAAGCAGGATAAAACACTTTGAAAACATTTTGAAAACTGTATGGAGTGTGCCCTGGGCCCCAACAGTTGTCAAAACTGTTACAAACCATTTTAAATCTGTAGTGTAGATCCTGCCTCCATTGCCCTAGCAAGCACTAGTTACACTGCAGAAGCTTGAGTTTATGCTAGCGAGATGTCATTTGCACCAGCACTGGGACACAGTTGGATAGGCTTCCTGTTCAGTTGAGTGCTGGTCTGGCGTGTTTGTACTTTGCGTTGGGTACTCGAGACAGATTAGGAATTCTGCTGATGTACCGTCCACCCTGCTGCCCAACAGTCTCCCTGCCTGAGCTGACGGAGGTTGTCTCGGATCTGGTGTTGAGGACCCCCAGGATGGTGGTTCTGGGGGATTTCAACTTCCATGCTGAGGCTCCTGTATCCAGGGCAGCTCAGGACTTCATGGCCGCCATGACAACCATGGGACTGTCTCAACATGTCATCAGCGCAATGCATGCAAAGTGACACACACTTGACTTGGTTTTCTCGACTGGGCAGGAGGAGGGTGATCTGAAAGTGGGGGAATTAACATCTACCCCCTTGTCATGGTCAGATCACTTTCTATTGAGGTTTAGACTTTCAGCAGCCTTTCCCCTCTGCAAGGGTGGGGGGCCTATTAAAATGGTCCGCCCCGGAGGCTAATGGACTCCAATGGATTCCAGAGGGCTCTGGGGGATTTTCCCGCTGGTATGGCTGGTGCTCCTGTTGAAGCCCAGGTTGCTCTGTGGAATGTAGAGATGGCTTGGGCAGTTGACACGATCATGCCCAAGCGCCCTCTCCCTCTGAGCAGAGCCCGGCCAGCTCCTTGGTATACACCTGAACTGAGGGCACTGAAGCAAGAGGGGAGACAGCTAGAACGTAGGTGGAGGAAAACTCATGCTGAGTCTGATCGAACACAGGTTAGAGCTCACTATCGAGCCTATTCTGTGGCGGTGAGGGGGGCAAAGAGGCAGTTCTTTTCCACCAGCATTGTGTCTTCTCAGTGTCATCTGGCAGAGTTTTTCTGTGTGATTCATGGCCTGTTACATTCTGGGCCAGGGCGAGAGATGGTGGAACCCTCGGTAGCACGCTGTGACAAATTTGCACGGCACTTTGAAGATAAAGTCGCTCAGATTAATCATGAATTGGACACCACACTTAATGCAGCTCCACTAGTAGAGGTGTTCAGAGCGCCGTCCGGTTCAGCTTTATTGGATGAGTTTCAGTTATTGAGGCCAGAGGATGTGGACAAGGTCCTTGGCCAAGTCCGGTCGACCACCTGTGTGCTTGACCGCTGCCCCTCATGGCTCAGTACATCAAATAAGGAGGGGATCGCCGGCTGGGTCCAGGAGGTTGTAAATGCCTCCTTGAGAGAGGGAGTGGTGCCGGCCTCTTTAAAAGAGGCGGTAATTAGACCACTCCTGAAGAAGCCTAACCTGGACCCGGAGGACGTTAACAACTACAGGCCGGTGGTTAATATCCCCTTCCTGGGCAAGGTGCTTGAGCGGGTGGTTGCAGGACAACTCCAGGCACTCTTGAATGAAACGGATTATCTAGATCCATTTCAATCGGGTTTCAGGCCTGGTTTTGGAAAGGAAACTGCCTTGGTCGCCCTGTGGGATGACCTCTGTCGGGAGAGAGACAGGGGGAGTGCGACCCTGTTGGTTCTCCTGGACCTCTCAGCGGCTTTCGATACCATCGACCATGGTATCCTTCTGGATAGGTTGTCTGAGCTGGGAGTTGGAAGTACTGCGTTGCAATGGTTCCGCTCCTACTTAGATGGTCGATTCTAGAAGGTGGTTCTGGGGGATTATTGCTCTGTGCCAGGGCTCCTAAGCCATGGGGTTCCACAGGGCTCTATTTTATCCCCTATGCTGTTTAACATATACATGAAGCTGCTGGGGGAGGTTATCCGGAGATGTGGACTGAGGTGTCATCAATATGCGGATGGTACCCAGCTCTATCTTTCATTTTCATCAAACCCAGGTGAGGCAGTGGCTGTTCTGAACCAGTGCCTGGGCACAGTAATGGACTGGATGAGGGCTAACAAACTGAGTCTCAGTCCAGACAAGCCGGGGGTACTGTTAGCGGGTGGTTCATCTGCCCGGCGAGATGATGTTTGCCCTGTCCTGGATGGGGTTGCACTCTCCCTAAAGGATCGGGTCCGTAGTTTGGGGGTGCTCTTGGATCCAGAACTGTCACTTAAGGCACAGGTGAACTCAGTGGCAAAGAGCACCTTTTATCAGCTTAGGCTGATATACCAACTGCACCCTTATCTGGACAGAGATAGCCTAGCTACAGTTATCCATGCTCTGATAACCTCTTGTTTGGATTACTGCAATGTGTTATACGTGGGGCTGCCTTTGAAAATGGTCTGGAAACTTCAACTGGTACAAAACAAGGCAGCACAGTTATTAACAGGGATTGGCCAACGAGACCACATCACGCCAGTCCTTTTCCAGCTTCATTGGCTGCCAGTCCAGGTCCGGGCCTGATTCAGAGTGTTGGTATTAACATTTAAAGCCCTAAACGGCTTGGGGCCAGGCTATCTGAAGGAAACCTCCTCCCGTATGTACCTGCCCAGGCTCTAAGATCATCCTCAAGGGTCCTTCTCCGCGAGCCCCTGCCAAAGGAAATGAGGCAGGTGGCTACCAGGAGGAGGCCCTTCTCTGCTGTGGCACCCCGGCTGTGGAATGAACTCCCTAAGGAGGTTCGCTTGGCACCTACATTATATGCCTTTAGACGCCAGGTGAAGACCTTTTTATTCTCCCAACATTTTAACAGTTTATAAATAAATTTTAACTTGGTGTTTTAAATTTGTAATTTTGCATTGCTGCTGTTTTTATCTGGTTGAGCTTTTATATTGTATTTTATATTATGGTTTTATACTGTTGTTTTATACTTTGAATGGTTTTAATTTTTGTGAACTGCCCAGAGAGCCCCGGCTATTGGGCAGTATAGAAATGTAATAAAATAAATAAATAAATAAAATATGAGAAAGGTGAAAGGCGGGACAGGAATATTTCTAATAATAAATTAATAAAAAGAAAGAAAAACCCTACCCAAATCATTTTTGTTTACTTGACAAGCCCATATTAGAACCAAAGTCACACCAAAAGATTGAGCAAAAACTAAGATATCCTAAGACCCTTTAAAGGTAGTTTGGGATAAAAATCTTGCAATCTTTCATTTTACCTCTAAAAAGTGTTTTTTCCTTAAGTACATAGAATCAGTGCTCTGCAAGCAGAAAAAGCCTACTAGATAACAACCTATAACATATAGGAGTACAGACACGCAATGTGGCCCTTTCTCATACCCTATCACAGCCAAAAGCATAACTGAAAGCATAAAAGATAACAGTTTTGTTCTATGTGTAGCTAGATCTACATTACTGCTTTATAGCAGTATTGAAGTGCACTGATAACTGTTGGGGCACAATCCACATTCCATATACCACTTTCGTAGTGTTATATCCTGCTTTTTATTCCACAATCATAATGATTTGACATAAAGGGGATTACCAGACGAGCGTTTTATCGCACATTCATTACTGTCCACTCACGGTTTTTCATGCATCCTTTAAACGATGCCTCCCATTCCTTCCACTCTTTTTTGTGTCGCAAAAAAAGACCCTGAAAATCTGACTTATCTTTTAAATAAGACAAACCAAAGCCTCCAGCCTCAATTTCTCTCTCTCTCTCTCTCTCTCTCTCTCTCTCTCTCTCTCTCTCTCTCTCTCTCTCTCTCTCTCTCCTGACCCCCCAAAGTCTCCCAATGGTCCAACTAGGCTGCACACTTGTGGCTTGGGATATTGCTTATTGCAGGTTATTGCTTGGTCACGTCTGGTGACTCTTATATCATCATCATCATCATCATCATCATCATCATCATCATCATTATAACCCGCCTTTTGCCCAATACTTTAAAAACTTCTACCACCAGCCGCCTCCACCTCCTCTCCTCCTGCACAACTTTGATGCACTCTTAAAACACTCTGAGTGGCAAGCCAGCCTCAAGGCCAAGCTACATGTGCATCTGGGTTGCCTTCAGCCTCTCTCTGCCTTATGCCAGCCTGCCAACATTTCCAGCCTCAAATAATCCCCCACCCACCCCCTCTCTCTGTCAAAGTCTCCCAACGGTCCAGCCAGGCTATGCACTTGTACCCTGTGGCTGGGGGTAGGGCAACAGCTTATAGCTTGGTTGCATCCGGTGACTCTTGTTTTTTTAAAAAACTCCACTGCCAGCCGCCTCTGCCTGCACCAAAACTGGACTCTGAGACACTCTTAAAAAGACTCTGTGTGGTACATCAGCATCTCAGGGCTCAGCTACAGCCATCTCTGAGTTGTGCCTTCAGTCTAACTCTGTCTCTAAGAGATATGCGAGCCAGCCAAAGCCACAAATCTATCTATTTTTCTCTTGTATGCCCTTCAAATGTTCTGCATTGCATCCCAGCAGTGCAGTCAGAGCCTAGCTCACAAGTGTACAAAGTGAAGTGGAAGGGAAGTGGTAGCGAAGCAAAGCAATGACATGCCAGGTTCCAACGTTCACAGCAACAGGGCATCCGCAAAAAAGAGAGCCTCTCTCTCGACTGGCACCTTACTGTTGGTCGTGAGAGTTTTTATCTAAAGATGACCCTTCATCGCCCATAATGTGGAAATTTGAGAAAAGGGTCTCTGGCCCATTCTGTTTTGCCCTGTGGGCTGCTTTGACTGACCTCTCCTTTCCCACATTTTGATTTGTGGATGCCTTGCCTCTGCTGAGCTCCAGGTACCCGACTGCACACCAAATCTGCAACAGGAAAGGTGCCCTGCTTGCCCAGGACTTCTTACCTAAAGACTGGAGATCCCCTTAATGCCAAGGGCTGAAACTGCTCAATGTGCAACACCCCAAAGAGGAGGTTTGACAACCTGAGTTTGAAGGATATCGCTCCAGCAGTTTTTAAAAACAATAATTTTAAAACTTTGAACTTTTAAAAAAATCCTAAAAAAAATGGATGAACAGATCTGATTCAAACTTGGCATGGCTAAATCTCTCCTTAAGAGCTATCATGGTGCCAACTTTCAGCCCTTTATCTTTAAAAATGTCATTTTTAAAAAATAATAATTTTAAAACCTCAAACTTTAAAAAAAATCCTAAAACTCAATTGATAAACAGATCTGTTTCAAACTTGGCATAGCTAAAATCCTTGTTAAGAGCAACCATGGTGCCAAGTTTCATCTCTTTATCTTTAAAAATAACATTTTAAAAATAATAATTTTAAATCCTCATATTTTTTTAAAAAAAATAAAAATCAATGGATGAACAGATCTGTTTCAAATTTGGTGTGGATAAAGCTCTACCTAAAACCTATCATGGTGCAAAGTTTCTTCTCTTTATCTTTAAAAATGACAATTTTAAAAATAATAATTTTAAAACTTCAATTTTAAAAAATTCCTAAAAAATCAATGGATGAACGGATCTGTTTCAAATTTGGTATGACTAAAGCCCTACCTAAGCGCTACTATCGTGCCAAGTTTCATGACTTTATCTTTAAAAATGGCAGAGTTATAAGCATTTTTGTTAATTCCCATTAGAGCTGCTCTTTGGCTAGGGAAGATTGGAAAAATCCGTGTTTCCCCTCCCCCTCCCAGATTTGTCACCAAAAACCCAGACAAATCCAGTCATATGGTCACCCTACATTAGAAACACACATGCACACAAGCCTCCTAGGCCTCAAAATGTATGTTATTGTTCTGTGAGTGCCCAATTCGTTGGAAAAACCAAATAACTCTTAAAATTATTATTCTGCTTTATCAAGCTCAAACATTTATTTTTGATTTTCTATTATCTGGCATATAAATAGAATAATATATCCAGTGGGGCGTGATAATGGCAATAAATGCTTATCTTGGCTCTTATTTTGAACACAATCCACTGAGAATGGTTCTTGCATGTTCCTTATTTAGGTTAATGACAGCTGTGCAAAAAGATGGCTTAGTTCAGACACGTTGCATTTACTTCAGGGGGCAGGATTGCTTCTAATGAACAATGGATTTTATAGAAACAATTGTAACTGTCTGAGGCTTTGGAAGGTTTGTATACATAGTGACTGAATTCAGATGACACACTGGTCAACGGTTGTTTCCCATTCTGTTCCCATTACCCCACCCCCATCTCTGACCTCTGCACATTCAACAAAAGATAAGTTCCGATTGCACCACATTTCTGATCAGCTAGAAGAGCCTATGTGCACAAAGTTGTATGTGTCTATTGCCCCATATTTTATTTATTGATTTTAAACATTTGGATCCTGCCCTATATCATTAAGATCTCAGGGCAGCGTACAGACTGTGCTCCCCTGTCATGTGTTAGGTGAATGCATGGGAAGGAAGGTGAGTGGAAGCCTATAAAATATGGACAAAGTCTAGCAAAATGCCCCATGCAACATGTCTTATCTGTTAGCAGATAGTTTGTTCTTTAGTATATTGTTCAATCTCTAGTTCTTTCCTAGTTTTATCTCCTAAGATTGCCAGCAGTCAGATCCACTTAGACTTGTACTGACACGGGAGCACTTCTCTAGTTTGGGTGTATTGATTCCCCATGAAAGCATCTGACATCATCTGTGGTCAGGTAATGGGATTACTACTCTATGGTGCTTCTAGCTGTAGCAAACTGGCTCTGATCAGAAGAGTTTTGCTTGTGCAGTCTAGGAGATTATTATTATTATTATTATTATTATTATTATTATTATTATTATTATTATTATTATTATTATTATTATTATTTGTATCCCACCTTTTGCCCAATGCTGGGCCTCAAGGCAGTCTTGCAAAGTTTAAAATATACATGGGTGGGGGGAGGGAAACAAAACCATAAACAATTAAAAAATACACAACAAAATTATAAGACATTAACATGGATATTAGTTGAGAGCCACTTTCTTTAAGTGTTTAAAGAAAGAGCTACTTTCAGATGATAGAGAAAATACATTGCTACTGTTGTACCATTGCTGGGCAACCAACTCCCCCTCCCCCATTCACTGTCCATGTTTTTGTATTATTCTTAGACACCTGCCAGATGTTTTCTCATTTAGTTTTCCTTGTGATGCCTGCCAATTAGTTAGCACATAGTGAATGGGATGTTGCCATAGCACCAAGTAGTCAATCATAGGGTGATCATAAGGAAAGGAGGCTAGGGGTCCTGTCTCTTAATGGTTGTATAGAAAAGGGAATTTCAGCAGGTGCCATTTGTATGCATGCAGCACCTGGTGAAATTCCCTCTTCACTACAACAGTTAAAGCTGCAGGAGCTATACTAGAGTGGCCAGATACAAAAGAGGGCAGAGGTTTTGCAGTGGTTCTGAATGCTTCAAAAGCCTGAGAAGGCTCTATGACCAAAGATAACAGTGGCAGAAAATACTGTACTTCACAGGATATGACAGCTCTGTCAGATCTCTTTCAACTCTTGCCTGTCTCCAACTGCCATCAGCTCCTGATAATACAAACTTCAGGCTTATTTGGCTTTTGGTGCTGTATCTTCTAATCAGTGCCAACTGTGGGTTTTGGAGGGCCTTTAGACAAGACACCTTCAATGGGCCCCTCCCTCAGTGCATCTATCTTTTCACCAGCATTGTCACCAGTTTCTGCTCCTGCTCTTCCTCATCATGCTTGCTTGCCAAGCAGAGAGCCAATGATCAAGCAGGATGTGAAGCTACAGCTCTGCCCATCACACAATCATTGTTGTCTGGACAGAAGCAGGTTGCAATGGAGAAGAGAAACAGGTCCAGACCAGGGGGCTCTTGTTAGTGGAACCTTGCTGGGCTGTGGGCCGTAAGCAGGTACCTAATCATGCTAACCCATGCTTGAAAGGCACGTGTAGCCATGTTTTTCTTTTTCATTCTCCTCCACCACCACGACTGCAAGATCTTATGCTATGCCATGTTTAGTACCATCTTCTCCAAGCCACTACCACTTACTCGGTCATTCCAGAGAAGGCAATGAAAGCAGTGACAATGTTCCAGCCCAAGGGATAATGGAGTGGTTGCTGGAAGCGGCAGGGTCCTGCTCATGACTGTTCTGGTTTGAAACTGCAATTGCATCATTGGTTTTATCTTATGCTGGTGTTTGTTGTCCTTATGCACTGGTGTAGTTGTAACTTTTGAAGTGCAGCCATTCATCATAATGACTCCCCAAGGGGAGTCCAGATTTGCAGGTTCCTGTGTGGATCCATATCAGCAAACCAACTCTAGCAGTTTTCATCTGCTAGGAGCTGGTCTTTGACATTAGAAGACCCATGCTGGATCAGACTCAGGGTCCATCTAGTCCAGCACTCTGTTCACACAGTGGCCAACCAGCTGTTGACCAGGGACCCACAAAGCAGGACATGGCGCAACAGCACCCTCCAAACCATGTTCCCCAGCAACTGGTGCACACAGGCTTACTGCCTTGGATACTGGAGATAGCACACAACCATCAGGGCTAGTAGCCACTGATAGCCTTCTCCTCCAGTAATTTATCCAACCCCCCTTTTAAAATCATCTAAATTGGTGGCCATCACTACATCCTGTAGTGTTTTGTAACACTAATGCTATTCGAGGCCAAGCCACCCCCAAATACTTTGCATTACAACAAGGAATGTTACATTGCTGCTGGGAAAACCCATTCTCCTCCCCACCCCCACCCCCACCCCCACCCTGCAGCTACTGTGAGGTTTGCAGCTAAGCTCAGAGGGAGCAGGGAATGCAGAGCTGGGGTGGCAGCTGACATCAGCTTCCCCTGTTAATCAAAAAGTGCTGGTGCCGTGTCCCTGTGAGCTGTGGCTCCACTGCACAACTGTTCTTGTGAATATTTGGGTGGGTGTTTTATTGCCATATCAGCTTTTATTATATGTATTTTATTATATGTATTGTAAACCACCTTGTGAGGGCTCCTCTCCTGAAAGGAGGCCTAGAAATATGATAAAGAAATAAGAACACGCACAACAGTTTGTGTGGGAGCTGCACTGGGATGAGGTGTGTGTAGAGAGGCAGCTGATGAGGACATGGGCCAACAAACACTTCCCTATTTGAAAAGGTTATCTGGACCCAGAGTCACTGAACTCAAAACCCAGCTCTTGCTCCAAATCTTACTGTGAAAGAAGGTTTCCTTTAGCCACTCCGATAGTGCAATCTTATACATGCCTACTCAGTAGTAAGCCCCATTTAGGTCAATAGGACTAACTCCCAAGTAAGTGAGCCTAAGGGCACAGCCCCCAGCATTTTGCAGCCATCATGGCTGACTGGAGAGTGCTAGGAGTTATATGACCTTTTCCTGTCTAAACATGCATCCGATTGTGCCCTAAATCACTTAATGACATCATATTATGCCTCAAGAACTATGATGAGTGGATGAATACATGTTTCAAGTCTAACATGGGCCCAGTGAAATTTTCTTTCATGACCTTTCTTTCTAGTCTACCTCCATCACATCACTGCCAGGAACTTAAGCGATGTAAATTTATCTTCATTACTCAATTATGATGCAGCAATTGGAAATGCTCATTGCTTCCATTTGGGGGTGTCTCCAAATGGAATGTCTCTGGGGGTGAATGCCCAGAAGTGTGTCTCTCTTTCTCTTTTCCATTGAGAGTGTTCATTGGCATGGGAAGCCAGTAGCACATAGACTCCAACAACTGACAGCGAAGGCGCAATGGGTGGGAGCACTGCACAGAGACAAGTGTTGTGATGCATGCATCGACTCATTTTGTATTAACATGGAAAGGCTTCTTTGCCGCACATCCAGTGTGTTATCAGTGCTGAGGCACAGGAGGTTCCTTAATATACCCAAATAAAAGAAGGAATTACCTGTCAGCCAGGAAATCTGTTCCCCATTACAGAGGATAACAAATTCTTTCTGGACAGCCTTATTTTCAGTACTCGTGCAAACAAAACCATAATATATCTGCTGCAGAGTGGGAAAGCCCACAGATGGAGATGGATGAAGAGAAGGAACGAGCAGAGAGGTTTTTTTAAATGCCTCAAAACAAGTGTGTCTCAGTGGTAGAGCACATGGTTTGCATGCAGAAGGTCCCGAGGGTGGCTCACATGATGAAACAGGTTAAAACAGATACAATAATAAAAATCTAAAATATTTGCACTGTCTAAAAGGCCTGGGAAACAGAGAATGTCTTTGCCCGGTGCTGAAAAGACAGCTCCATGGGCACCAGCTGAGCTTACTAAAATGGCCCTCTGTCTCGTAGCCACCTGCCTAATTTCATTCCATATAGGATAACCCAGAGAAGGGTCTCTGAAGATGACCTAAGGGTCCAGGCAGGTACATCTAAAAGGAGGTGTCCCTTTAGATACTTTTAATAGTTTGGGACCAGGTTATTTGAGGGATTGCTTAAACCCATAGGAACCTGTTGTTTATTCGTTCAGTCACTTCCAACTCTTCGGCATCAGATGCCCTGTACTTTGGCCCACCACATAGAAAAGATCAGATTAGTAAATACCAATGACAATGGCAGCTCCACAGCTCTGGAACTCCCTTCCCCAAGAATTTATGTTGTCCCCCTCACTGATGGGTTTATATATATATATATATATATATATATATATATATATATATATATCCATCCAACATTTAATTTGTGGGGGGTTTTTTGTAATTCTTTTTCTTGTAGTGTTGATAATCCTAATTCTGATTTTGTGAACCCTTAATGTAACACAGAAAAAAATAAAATAAATGGCTTGGGCTATACGGAGTGTACAATTTCGTATGTGTTGAGCTCATAGAACGATCATCAGGACATAAGGAGGGGGGAAGCGGAATATAAATAAAATAAATAAATAATAATAGTGTCTTGCCAGATGTGTTCTGCACAAAATTTCAGATTTGACACAGTTTTGTAGCATCTGGAAAATATTCACAAAAAACAGTTACAGTCTTGTAATACCTACACTTTTGATCATTAGGTGGGTGTTGTTGTTGTTTTATTAACCTTGGTATTTTAAGTTGACCCTGATATTTTAATGACCTGCTGGTTTTTGTTGTTTCTGGTTTTTGTTGTTAGTTTTAAATTGTTTTAAATGTCTAATTATTGATAATTCTTCTATTGTTCTTAGAACATTGTTAGCCACCTTGAGTGTGACTCTGGTATGTGGAAACATGGGATGTAAATGATTTGAATGAAATAACTAGATAAATAGCAAACTGCATGATACACTTTCAGTGTGAAACCTGAACTGGAGCTTAGCAGAATAGAACGGATGGATCATTTACCTACTACTGTTGCTGTACCACCATTACCAGAAGAACACACAAGGCCATCTTCCAAAGCCTGTGAACAGGTGATTTGCATAAATGCTCCTGCGAAGCCGAGGCAGGATCTACACTAATGTTTTAAATGGTTTCTAACAGTAGTGACAACTGTCGGGGCCCAGGACACACTCCATAGGCAGTTTTCAAACTGTTTTCAAAGTGTCATATCCTGCTTGGTATAGATCTGGCCCTGGTCAAAGTTAGGGACCCAAAGTTAGATCCCATGAATTTGAAGGGAGGGCCAAGCACATGCTTAAATCTCTCTCACTGAAATAAATAGGACTTAAAAACTTTGATTGGATTTTGTTATTTTGATACGGACATGGGTGTGTACACTGTGCTCTTTTCCTCATTTTCCCAGGCATTTTAGTATTTCAGTTTCCATAAATTTAAAGCTGTTAATTTCATTTACAATTTTTTGCATATTTGTTATTTTTGTTTTTATTTTATACTGTAGTTTTAAACCATTAAACATTTATATTGTATTTATCATGTTTCATTTTATGGCTTTAATGGGTATGAACTGCCCAGAGAGCTCCAGCTGTTGAGTGGTATAGAAATATAATAATGTTTTTAAAATTGCTATGGATTTGGGGCACAATCCAGCCAAAGGAAAGCATGATGGATACATGAAGGTAGGAAATGTATCCACGTTGAGTATTGCTCAAATTCAGTACTTTTAAGTAGTTAGTTTTGTTGCTGAGTGGTCTCTAGAGCACAAGAGAGACAGAACAGATATAGTTATACAGATTATTGGATCAATTTTTCCCCCTCAAGTGTATGTAAGGTTTATGACACTGAATAGTTTTGACACACTCAAATAAGATAGATCACTATCATCTTTTTGTTTTGCACAGTTTTACCATTCCTCCTGCTTTCTAGACAGTCTGCTCTTATTGTGTCAGTTTGACATTCTCTTCATACTAACAAACATCACTGCATGATACTGTGATGCATATATCTGAGACCTACCAGTCTTGAGATCTCCTGCTATGTCTTCAGTGACAACCAAAATTTGAGTTCTAGTTTCAAGCACTGAAAATATAAAGTACGCATTCTAACCATTAGACAGTTTTCTGTAGTTGTACAAGATAAAAACAAATCATCTGCAACAGAACAGTTTTACAAAAGTCAGTGATTTTCCAGATCAACAAGATCTAGGTTTTATCTTCTGGGCTATGCCTGTTCTGCAACCAAGGACACTGCATTAATTATCAAGTCCAATTGATTGATTGATTGATTGATTGCATTTTTATACTGCCCAATAGCTGAAGCTCTCTGGGCAGTTCACAAGTCATGATGGATATGAGTGAATTTACCTTTAAAGAGTGTTGCAAATGTGTCACAGTGTGCAATTAAGGGTTCTACTGCATTTTTGTCTAGGCCAGATTTTAAAAGCTCCATATCACTAGTACAGTTCCACTGACAACACTGAGAGGATACAATGGTGTAGGGGAAATGTTTTTTCACCTCCATCACCACCACCACCGAGTACAACAAATAATGGGCTCTCACTCATGTTTGATGGGATGCATCATGAGTTTTTCTCCACCTGTGTTTCAGCCATTTTCCTACTTGCTTCATTGCCCTCAGCTCAGTTGTATATTAAGGCACCACATGGGCTCTGCTCAATGGAAGAGGGCATCTAAGGTTAATTCTCCAGTCCAAAGGGCATCTAAGGTTCAGAAAGAGTGCCAACCATACCAGCCAGAAAATCCATCAAAAGCCATTCACTACATTTCAACAGGTCCCCTGTCCTTGCAGAGGGATAAAGCCACTTACAGCTTAAACCTCAACAGGAACTGGTCCAACCATGAGAAAAGAATAGGTGTCAAATCCCTAAACTTCAGATAACTATTTAAATCTAGAAGGTGCCTTGATCCATGTGTTGGACTAATGATGTTTTGGCACAGCCGCATGGCTGTCATGACAGCCATTAAGCTCTGAGTCACCCAAGTCAAGGCAGTCCTGGCATGGATGTTGACACCTCACAGGCCAGTCATCTTGAGAGCCCTCAAACCACTTCCATTATCTCAGGCAGGGAGCCTGCTGGGTAGCGAGGTGGCCGACACACCAGCAGCACTTGTCCCAAGTGCACAGCACAAGGTACAGACATTCCAAAATGGTACTCCCCTGGACCAGAAACTGGAGAGAGAGACGGCACTACTATAGATGTGGCCTTCCTGATCTTCTCACCTATGCTGATACTACACTAAATATCTAGGTCGGCATAGCTGGGAGAAACTAACTCCTCTTAGTTCCCTACCATGTCTCAGTGATACAAACCAGGTTGGCCCATGATTAAGTAACATTACTTTATTTTGGACTGATCTGGCTTTTAACAGCAGCAAGCTGGAGGACAGGCTGATATAAAATAACCAAATCTACACTAAGCAGGATATAACACTTTGAAAATGGTATATGTAATGTGTTCTGGCCCAAACAGTTGTCAAAACCAGTATAAACTGTTATAAAGCAGTAGTGTAGATCCTGCTCAGGAACCTTTTGATTGAAAGCATGGTTGGAAGAGGGAACAGTTGCAACATGTCAAATAATCCTTCTCCTGGCTTATCCAGAACACATTATTATATCTCCTTCTACCCATGACCACTCTCATGTGGTCGCCTCCATCTCTCCACAGATCAACTAAATCACTCAGGCACACAATTAAAATAGCAGTGAGCCAAACAGAATAACATCCTCCAGGATCACAAAGGTGAGACCGACTTTGGTATCATCCCTTTGGTGGTGACCCTGCCATGTAAGGCAGCATTTCCTTTAAGCCCCAGCACCAGGAAGTTGATGCACCCTGATGGAAACTAGTAGAAATTTACTAGAAACTGCTCAGTAAGGCCTAGGTCACCTCTAGAGTGCTCAACTCTCTAGGCACCCAGCGTCTCTGGAAAAAAACTATAGGTAGACAGGTGGGTGGCAAGCAGCATGACAAAGCACACTCAATTTCCACCTGGGTATTAGGACGTTTTTCTTCTCCCAAACTCTGTCCTGTGACTAGACTGCCTTGGTAGAATATGAAAGGTTGGATCTCGTCACTGTGATCGTGTGGTTACATCTCACATCAGATTAATGGACAGATATGGGGCAATGATGCTGGTATGGGAAGGAACAACATTATTAGCGTGACCCTCCCCATGTGATCAAATCTTCCATATGGTACTGAGGCAACATGACATCAGACCAACAAAGGATGGGAACACTGGATGTTTGCATGGATACCAGTGCATCCCCTCCCCATCTGCCATTGCATTATGTTCTATGCGTGATGGTCTATGAGTGATGGTCTAATGGGTAGTTGTCTATGGCCACAGCTAGACCTAAGGTTTATCCCTGGATTGTCCAGGGGTCAAACCTGTTCATCTAGGTGACACACAGGGGATCCAGTGCTCAGGCAGGGGTGAACCCTGGATGATCCCAGGATAAACCTTAGGTCTAGCTGTGGCCTATGTGTGATGGTCTATTGCAGTGATTCTTTCCCCTTTCAAAAGGCTGGGTGAAGGTTTGCTCAAATCAACCTATCACTTACATGTGCCAGCAGGAGAATGTGAGCCATGCTGTTCATAGATCATATGAATTGGTTAGGAATGGGTACAAGAATTATTTCAATCTATTTTTAATAAGAATTTACCAGAAGTTGTAAATTTCTTCATATTTGGAATGGAAAGAACTGGAGTTGTTTGTTTGCTTGCTTGCTTGCTTGTTTGTTTGTTGTTAAAGAATATGGGAGAAACTGAGAGTTTCGTCCATCCAGGCCCAGAGGTTTGGATGCATAGCTTTCAAAAGTCTGGGCTTGAATTCCTGTGTACTCAACCATGTTAGTGCTAAATTGGGGTTGTCGCCTCTTATTTCTGACAGGGCCTTATCTTTCACAGCGATATGGCAGGCAACTACAGCACGATCCTCTCCAGGCTGGCAATAGCTGGGAATAATTCGGCTAGGGAAGATAGATGAGAATTTTCTTGCAGTTCATTTTTTAAAACATGAATTTACCAAAATTCACAAATTTCTTCATATTCAGGATGGAAAAAACTTGGGATTTAAAAAAATACTAACACAGGAGGGAATGAAATAGACAGAGCCATGATCCACCCACCCCTAGAACTGGTGTGCCAACCCAGTGAATGTCCTAATCAGAACTCCGACTCTCCACTTCCATATTACACGTTCAATACAAATATTGGTATTTTTAGAAAACGAATGCAATGGGTATCTTAGTTTCCCAACTAAGCACTTTACATACCACCTCTCTTAGCGCATTAAGATGCTGTTTCCATGCAACAACCACTTTGCCTTTCATTTGTTGCTTACTTGCTATTTAGTGCTTTCTTTTCTCTTCCTCTCACAGAGTATTTTATGTAATCATTTTTTTCTCTGTGCAGTTGCCAAATTACTAAGTAATAGGCTTGAACGTGTCAAAAAAAATTTTTTTCTGATGCCCGGTGCCAGAAAGATAAAGTACAAAAGTCATTATCTGTAACTGTTGTCAGGGTAAATTATAAATAAATGACCTAGTCCAGTGTGTTTATTATCCAGCTTTAGTTTAAACCCATTGACTAAGCATGAAAATGACATTACACCAAGAGCTGAAGTATAATCAGAAATGATCTTTTTTCATATCTGCAGTCTTTATGTGACTAAATTGCAGCTCGCTGCCACTGCGATACCAGAAAGTTTCACATGTCCTTCTGCATCAAAAGGAGCAACTTGGGGTACATTGTCATGCTGGCACATGAAATAATAGCCCTGTCACACAGTTGTCTGGCAGGGAAGACACTATATATAGTACAGCCTCATTTATCCAAAAGGCCTGAGGGCTGGGGGCAGGGTGTCATGGCTGAAGAGAGGAAAGAGGGTGGCTATGTTTACACAGGAATGTACTCCTGCATAATTGCAACACAAGGGCTGGTTTATGCATTCTGAAAACTCCAGTGGTACAATTCTCCTGGGACCAAACCCCTTTACACTGCAGGTAGAGGGCTGCATGCTTGAATACATGTCCACATCCAAACCCTCAGACACCCATAGACAGCTAGTATGTCAGAGGACTGTCAGAGAATAAGAACATAAGAAGGGCCCTGCTGGATCAGACCAAGGATCCATCTAATCCAGCACTCTGTTCACACAGTGGCCAACCAGCCATTGGCCAAGGACCAACAAGGCAGGACATCATGCAACAGCACCCTCCCACCCATGTTCCCCAGCAACTGGTATATATAGGCTTACTGTATATAGCACATAGCCATCAGGTAACACAGCCATCAGGACTAGTAGCCATTGATAGACTTCTCCTCCAGAAATTTGTCCAGTCTCCTTTCAAAGCCATCCAAACTGGTTGCCATCACCACATCTTGTGTTAACAAATTCCATTCTACTCTATGCAGATGATGCCGTTATTCTCTCCCGCTCTAGACCTGGCTTGAAACATCTTTTAATGAAATTTTCTAACTACTGCTCGATTAACAATTTGAAAATTAACTTTGGGAAATCCAAAGTTATGGTTTTTGAAAATAGATTTTCCCAATGCCGGTGGCCGCTTGACGGGCATACCCTGGAACAGATTAAAAACTTCTCATACCTGGGGCTGTCATTCCATCATACCCTGTCTTGGAATGCCCATAGATCAGCCACCCTTCACAAAGCATTAGTTAGCTCATCTGCAATAACATGTTTCTTTTTTTTACTAAAGGGGGCATGTACATACCGTCTGCCATCAAAGTGTTCAGTGCCAAGCCTGCTGCCCAGCTCTTATATGCCTCTAATATCTGGATAGGGAGGTTAACATCTGAGATAGGCAACAGACAAAGTTCCTAAGGACCCTTCTTCAACTCCCAAATTGTGTTCCCAATTCTGTACTTCTGTTTGAAATGCTTTAAAATTTTGGATGGAAGTTAGTCTCTTTGGGAGGGGCTCAGGTTTGCTTCCATATTTGTCCCAGGATAACTATGAGAGCAGCTGGTCCAAGCTTCTTGCCAGGAAGGCAGCTTCAATTGGTCTCTCTTCCTCTTTCCTCCTCAATCTGGGTTTGAATATTGCTCTTAAATCTGTCAAACAAAGATTGTGGGACATAGCTTTTTGCGATTTGCACACCCGTTCATACGTTTCCTGCTCTCCTAGTGCAATGTATGTCCATTATGTCCGGCCTTTTCATCAGGCTGATTACCTAAAGAACCTGTTGGTGGCTAAATACCGCAGTGTTTTCTCTAAGGCCAGATGTAATATTTACTCTACTGAATTACTTCGGGGCAGATTTGCTGGTGCCCCATATCAGGAAAGACGGTGCCCCTGTAGGAATATGGAAGTGGAGATGATGGAGCATACTTTTCTGTCTTGTAGCTTTTATAATCAGGCTCGTTGTTCTATAATTATCCCATTGCTGTGTAAACTGCCCAGAAGTTCAGATAAATTCTATATTAAGTTCCTGCTGGAAGACAAGTCCCCAAAAGTGACTTTGGCTGTTGCTAAATTTCTTATAGAGGCAGCCAGGATTAGAGCTCTTTGTGTATTAGGTGAAAGCTAATAACAGTTTTAATTTGTCTTATGTTTTATGTCAGAGTTTTGTCCTTGATGGATCTATGGATCGTAATAAAGTGATAATGATAGTTTAACTATGCACTGTGTGAAGAAGTACTTCCTTTAATCTGTCCTGAATCTCCCACCAATCAGCTTCATGGGATGACCCCATAGGGTTCTAGTATTATGAGAGAGGGAGAAAAATGTCTCCCTATCCTAGGGTGATCATATTTTGGAAACCAAAAAGAAGGACAACATGGTCGCCCTCCAAGGGGGCGTGTCCAGTACCAAGGGAGCGTGCCCACCCGAACATAGCCTTGGTCACATGTCTGATTTTACAGCACACATTTAAGACAAATCTGTTCTACATAACATCTTAATGTTAAAATCACTGAAATAAAGAACAAGTGAGAGATTCAATGTATTTGAAATTAATTTCACTCACTCCTACTTTTGTAGGTTTTGCTGTACTTTGAAGCTTTTGCTATACTCTGTGTGTTACATTCTCCCCTTCCCTCAAATAACTTTTCTGACTGTATCTTCACTCATTGCAAGCTGCTTTTGTTGTTAACAGGGTTTGTTACTGGCCCCAGATCTGTTTCAAATTTGGTATGGCTAAAGCTCTACCTAAAAGCTATCATGGTGCCAACTTTCAGCTCTTTATCTTTAAAAATGACGATTTTAAAAATAATAATTTTAATACCTCAATTTTTAAAAAATTCCTAAAAAAAAATGGATGAACGGATCTGTTTCAAATTTGGTATAACTAAAGCCCTTCCTAAGAGCTACCATTGTGCCAAGTTTCATGTCTTAAAAAATGACGGAGTTATAAGCATTTTTGTTAATTCCCATTAGAGCTGCTCTTTGAAAAAATCTGGATTTCCCCTCCCCCTCCCAGATTTGCCATCAAAAACCCGGACAAATCTGGTCATATGGTCACCCTACCCTATCCACATACTCCACACCATGCATGATTTTGTACACCTCAATCATGTCTTCCCTTAGCCTCCTTTTTTCCAAGCTAAACTATCCCAGCTTAATTTCATCTTAATATGCCAGTTTCCAACTATGTCTCGATTTAGGTCAGTGGCAGAATTTTATTTATTTATTTTATTTTATTTTATTTATGTCCTGCCTTTCTCCCCCCCCCCCCAATACATAATATTGAGTGTAGCAGTGGAAGACCCTGGTTGACATCTTTCCCCAGCCCTAGAGTTCACTAGTGGGGGCATGGGCAGGGCCTATCAGCTATAACTACCTGACACGGTTGCTGTGAGAATAAAGTCAGATAGGAATGTTGAATAATCCCCTCTGGGGCCCTTTGCTGTAGGGGGGGAAGTCATAAAAAGTAAGTTATCTTGCATAATGGGGACTATACTAGTTTCCAGATGAGCATTAGCTATCTACAGTAGGCTTGCAAACACCAGTCTTAATAGATTAAACGTGCTTCGTGCAAATCATCCGGAGCTCTCCATCCCTGTCATCAGCATCATTGTCAAATGGTTGAATCTTGTATCTGCCAAGGAAAGCTGTTGCTCAGGCCCCTTGGAACTGAAAGCTCCATCCGACGAGTGTTTTATTGCACGCTCGTTACTGAGCACTCACAGAGTTTGCTCAGGTCCCTCACATGCCATCGTCTGCCTTCCGCGTGCCTTCTGCCCCTTCTGGCCTTCCTTGCATGACACACAAAAAACCTCATTAAGGCCAATGTTTTTTTAAACTCGGAATTGCTGCTCTCTCCTGCTGTGTGCAGGAAAAGCAGCGCCATTGGGTCTCACGCTCGTTGGGTACTTCCTCTTTTGAAAAGAGGAAGTAATTGAGGAAGGAAAAAATGGGTGGAGAAGCAAGGTAGAGAGCATGTGGACCCCCGGTGTGATGGAGCTTTGATTCAAGGCATTCAAAAGAGAGCTCAAAATGCAGCCCTTTAGTCCACATAGTGGAAATGGAGAAGAAAAAGGTTTCCCTGAAGGAAGGGCAGATTCTCCCACTCCTGCTACACAGTCCATGAGTGCTCTGTTATGGGGTTAGACAAGGGCTCCAAAACTCTCTACTGCTAACTAATACTTGTGGGGGGCGGGGTAAGAGGGATTATGCTGAGTGGGTGGCGTGTCAAATACTCTCTCTTGCTCTCTCTGGTGCCTCCAGCATCTTCTCTTTCTCAGCAGAGAGCCAAAGCAAGGAGGAGAAGGGATTCTATACACTTTATCACCTATCCCTGTATCCTTTCTTGTTGCTGATATTATCCTGAATGAGATACAAACTGAATATGAGAAGAAGAAGAAAAGCTACTTGTAAGATACAAGCCATGCATACTAAAATGGCAAAATTGTGGCTTTGCCAAGTTCTGCTATTTATTTGGTTATTTATTTATAATAGTTCTATACAACTAAATATAACAATAAAATCTATAGGGAGTTCACACAGAAATGCGTACATAATACAATATAAAAACAATATAAAATAATCCACAATTAAAAACATAACAAAAATGTATAAAATTATGCATGGTGAACGTGGATAGGGAGACATTTTTCTCCCTCTCTCAAAAATATTAGAACCCAACGCCAACAGAGCTCACTGGGGCATGCTGAGAGCTGTAGGCCTTGTTTCTGTTTAAATATACATAGCGTTGTGTGCTTAGACAGTTCTCAGGCAACTCAAACCATCTAAGCTTAGCGGCATCATAACAATCTTGATTAAAGCATGAACATAGAACATAAGCAGTTGCCTTATACCAGGCCTGACTGACCATTTATCCATCTAGAGTAGAGATTGTCTACTCTAACTACTCTTGTAGTTCTCTACTCTTTGTCAGTGGTATTTCCCCATTACTTGATCCTTTTTAAATAGAGAAGTATGGAATTGAACCTGGGACCTTCTGAACGTAAAGCACATGCTCTTCTGAACTATGGTCCTTCTTATATACATGAGACCATAGTACACTGAGAAGCAGCTCACAGCCTATAGGCCAAGTATGGCCCACAAATACATCCAAGAGGATAAAAGTTGTGTAACTTTCTAAGCTCTTCATGGTCGACCTCAGTAGTAAGAGGACACTTTGAGAAACACACATATTGTACTATGAGCTTTGCTGTAGTCTGCCTGTCCATATGTTTATCAGTGTGTTTTCACATCACCCAGCTATGAATACAATGACATAATAGACTCCTGCCCATGTTACCTACTCAATCTAATTGCTGATCAATGAGCACACAACTGTAGTAATTGCTGCCTCTCCTGCTAATTGCACCACTGTAATTCCTCTTGGCATCTTAATTCTGGACTAAGGCTCTGTGCATTAAAGCGCTGCAGGGGTGGCAGAAATTCATCATGTGCAGCAGCAGCATATAGAATACAGGAATATGGGGAAGCTGCCTTATACTGAGTTAGATTATTGGTCCATTTAGTTCAGTGTTGTTTATGCTGACTGGCAGTGGCCCTCCAGAGTTTCAGACAGGTATCTTCCCACACCCCATGTGAAGACTGGGATTGAAGCTGGGAGCTTCTGTATTCACAACAGGTATGGTGAACTTTGGACTTTTCCCAATGTAGTGATGGGGAGAATTTTTTGAATTCAAGTAATACTGAAGAAGAGGGATTTTTAAGCTCACCAAAATTCTCCAAAATAAAGTTTCAAGCTTGTTTTACCTTGCTCCTGTTTTGGAAGGGATCTACACTAGTCAAGTTAGAACGTGTTTTACCATTTTAAAGTGTGGATTTGGTAGTATTTCGCCACATGACGTTCAGTTTGAGATGTTTTATTGTTGTCTGTTCTCCATTTTTTATTTTGAAGTTCTCTGAAATAAGTCATTCTATTTGGTATGATGTGGCCAATTTCATCGTATTAAATGGGTTTCCTGTAATTCTTAATTAGCCAATCGCATTCCTGGGGGGGGGGGGCATGTTTATGCAATTTCCGTGCCCAAAGTTGGAGCCGCTTTTTTTTCCAAGCCTCTTTTTTGCAGCCTTTTTTTAGTTTCAGTTTTGAGAGGCTGCTTCCTGGTTTGTTTGCCAGTGGAGAGAAGAGGAAGTGGGAGGGGAAATTGGCAGGTGGGGAAAAAGAACAAACGGATTTGTTTTCTTAGTGTGGCCAAAAGGAATGAATTCCCACGGAAATAGAAAAGTAAGTAAATGTTTTAAAAACTGCTACGTTTTAAATCATTCAAAAACAAAACGTTCAATGACTGTAAAAACAATGTTTCATGTACTAGTGTAGATCCCCTCTTGGCTCATTCGAACAGGAAAAGTGTATTTCTGTGCATATATTTTTTTAAAAAAAGTATGCAATCCCCCCTCCCCATTGACTAAAGTGTAAAAATGCACATTTTTCAAATGTGATTGCAGTTTTCATAAATTTGTGAACATTTCTCAAAAATAAAAAAATCTTCTGCTCACATTTGCATTCAGGATTGTGAACATGACATTTTTGATTTGAGTTGTGAACTTCGGCTATTGGGCGGTATAAAAATGTAATAAATAAATAAAATAAAATAAATAAATAAATAAATGAAATTTCCACACATCCCTACTGAAGAGCACAAACTGACTTTTTATTGCTGAATGTGTGTGTAGAAACTGAAGCCTAATCAGTACTATTGCAAAGACAGAAGCAGGATCTACACTACTGCTTTATAATGGTTTATAATGGCATTGACAACTGATGGGGCCCCGGACACATTCCTTATACTGTTTCAAACTGCTCTCAAAGTGTTATATCCTGCTTGGTGTTGATCCAGCCCCAGTAAATAATAACACACTGGCAAGAGGCCCACCACCAATTGCTAGCAATAGGTGAACCTGAGCAACAACCTAAGCACATTATAGATACATTTTATATAAGCCATTTTCTCTATTTTTAATAGATGCATATCAACCGATTTGTGTAGAAATAAATTGGCAATTTGCTAAATTTACATCTAAATTTAAGACAGGATTTGCCCTCCTGTCATAATCTTGAACTCCTGTCCTGTCCTCTCTTGCACATTAATACTTTTCCTCATGTTAAAAGAGAGGATTACACACTCTTCCCCCTTTCATATGCCAAGCCTTTCTATGTATATACTAGGAAATACTTGCTGCAAAATTGTTTTGGATGCTTGCTTCACAGTTGTATCTCACTGCACAATTACGGTAGATCTTACTGCACAAAATCTTAGTTTTAGATTTTACTTTGGATCTTACTGCACAATTACTTCAGATCTTTGCATTCCTTTCCACAGGAGACATCAGCCTATAGAATCTAGCATCCATGGGCACTTCAAGCAAACTTCCTCTAAATCACTTTCAGGTGGATGAATTCCTACAGTACTTGATTTCGGGGGGTGGGAAATGGTTTGAAGAATAAAGATTGTTTTGAAGATTGTTATTGTTTTGTGATGACATTTAGTTTTGCCTTAGGAGCCATGTTCCTCCCCCTGAAAAGGTAGTAGAAATAAGAAAAAATTCAGCACATCAAGAAGCTTAAGATCCATAGCTCAGTGACATGGCATTCATCTGTTGCACAGGTATAAGGTGCTGTCTGGACTCTCTGTTACCCTAGTGAAAAGATTTCAGGTGCCAGCAGTGAGAAAGGCATATGCTTCCCAGCTATCCAGAATAGTAGGTTGCATCAACCTGGATTTGCCAATCGTCTGGCTCAGTATAAAGCAAGCATAAGCTTTGTGCAAATAAGAACAGACAGGAATCTTGTGCAAGATCACATCTAGGCTGCTTCATCCCTCCTTCTACTAGTGAACCCAAGCCGGATCTACACTAGTCTTATATCGTTGCTAGTGTCCCTTTCTAATGTGGTTCTCTGTATTGTTTCTCTGTATCACGGGACACACTAGCGTGACTTACGTTTCGCTGCAACGGAACTTCAGGGCACATGGTTCAATCCTTCCGTTGTTCTCCCTCTTCTGTGAGAGCTGCTGGGTTTGCTCAGCCCACTGCCTGCCTCATTCCTAGCCAGCAGAGCAGAGCAGAGCAGGGCAGGGCAATAGTCATAAGCACACACAAACCTCCCAAAACATCTTAAAGCAAGTCCCAGGGAATTGCCTGAATGCATAGGAGCCACCCACTTTGCTGAAGCTTAGCAGAGCCAGGTTTGGTCAGAGTTTGGATGGGAGACCAAATTGAAAAGTTTTAGCAACAGCCCCATTAAAGCCCTGCTGGTCATGAGTTTTGGACTTTGGACCCTTGTTAATTTTCCTGCAGGGAGCTACAGCAATCCTTAGAGTGCTCCTCAGCTCCTTTGCAAAGAGGGGGGAAATGTTAAAAAAAAAGTCATAAAAAATCAACCGATGACCCAATTTGATTCAAATTTGGTATTTGAATTACTGTGCCAATTTTGGTGTCTTTATCTATAAAGCTTACGCAGATGTAAGCATTTGTTTAAAATCCTGCTCCTGCACCCACAGCAGCGGCTGGGGCGAATCTTTTGCAAAAGGAGCACAATTAACGCTGGATTCATGGGACTACTTCACAATCAAAGCAGATTCTAAGATGGAAAACTTCTGAGTCCTTTGCATGCAATTGTCAGTGATTGCACAGTATAACGCTGGTGTGATTTATCTGCTGTAGCAGATAAGATAGCAAACCGGGCGAAGGAAGGCGAACAGGAAGTGGGCGGAGCAAACCCAGCAGCTCTGGGTTGCGAGAGGAAAATTACCGGTAGAACGAGGCACATGAATCTGTAGCCACGCTGGAACTAAGAAATAGAACCTGTAAGTACAACTCATTTGCAACGTTGGAGACCCAGGGTCACGTGACGCTGTGCGTCACAGTAACCCATTCAAAACGTTAGAATAACATCAGTGTAGATTCCCACCCAGGTAGTGAGTTCCAACAGGATTGTCGTAAAAACACAACACCTGTGAAACAACAGGGAGATATCAGCATGCTTGGGGAACCCCATGGTTTACAGAAGTACAAAAAATGTTGTTTAAAAAGAGGGAGGCAAAACCAAAACAATCCCAGCCTACTGAGAACTGACCATGCTCAGTAACCATAGAGTGTTGACTGTTAATTGGAAACCAAAAATGGAAAATTGGGCTGCTGTGTGGAACACCCTGCCTGAGCTCCTTTCACCTTATATGAAGGAGGGCGTGGCTGGCTGGCAGGAACCCTAAAGAGGTACATTCCAATAAGGAGGTGGGGATAAGCTGTAATATTTTGTTGTAAGTCCCACTTGTTATCTCTTAATCTTAAAAGGAAATCCATTGGTCTTGAATCTAGCTTTGTCAAACAGTTGCACCATTATCATGTTTCTCCTAAGAAAAATGAGGTAAGCTAAGGTAAATGTGAAAATCCTCTAAAAATTCTGTTTCTATCATTTGAGCAACATGATCTATCTTTATATAGCTTTGTTTATTATGCAGTCCTGGTGAACTGTGTAGGCAAAACCTGGAATTTTCACCCTAGAGCACTTGCTCAGCAGAGACCCTCATTAGATTTAAAATGGAATGATAAAGCTTTATACAGTAGGAACATTGTCTAATTTTGATCTGATGTCTCATTAAAGTAGTGTGCTGTTGTTTTGACCCCAGGACTCCTTGAAGTTATTTTTTTTTCTGATGTCCACAACTGAAGATGAGATATTCAGCCCATTTGTAGATTGTGTGTCCTCATACAGAAGTATAGGTTAGTTCTGTGTTGTAAAATGAAAATTAAGAGTACTATTAGTAATGTTGCTAAAAATTAAAGAAATGGAAGAGATTGCCATGCTAGAAGGGACCTTTTCTGTGGAAAGACTGGCTGTTGCATTGTGAGGGATTGTTTTTAACATTAAAAAAAAGCACCTTTCTCTGCTCTAAAGAATGTGGTCTTCTATCACTTTGGTGCTTCGGGAGCTCCATTGGCTGCCGGTGGCTGTTAGGGTTCACTACAAGGTCTTGTTAATCATGTATAAGGCCCTGCATTGCTTGGGTCCTGGATACGAGTACTCACCTTTCTCCTGTGTCTCACTATTGGCAGACTCGCTCTCAGGAGCAGGGCGCCCTGATGGGCCCCCGCTACAAATTGGAATGTGTGGGGGCCAGGGCTTTTTCAGTGGCTGGCCCCCAGTTATGGAACAATGTGCCACTGGAGATTAGACAGGCTCCCACTCTCAATTCTTTCAAACACCTTCGTAAGGCGTTTTTACTTTCACAAGAGTTTGGGGAGGGGTGGTTTAAATTGGGTTGAGGTCTTTTAATGGATCGAGGATGAGGGTTTTTAATGGAATTGTCTTAATGTGGATTGAGGGTTTTTAATGGAATTGTTTTATATGTGATTGTAAAGCGCCACAATACCAGAAATGGTGAGGTGGCGCTATAAAAATGCTTTAAATAAATAAATATAAAGAATGCTCACAAAAATGTTCCTTTGTGGATGTTGTTGTTGAATATTCTCCAAATCAGGAGTAAGGAACTTGTGACCCTCTAGATGCTGTTGGACTCCAGATTCCATCACCCCTGACCACTGAGCATGTTGGCTGAGAAAGATGGGAGTTGGAGTGCAACAACATCTGGAGGGTCACATGTGCCCCAGCCCTGCTCAAGATGGTCTTTTAATGCTTGCTAAATATTATAAAAAATATTTAATGTCTTTATTTGGCACATTGTGATATTTGATTTCAGTAGTTGACATTTTGCAGTATTGATAGTTGATATGTAATGGTTCTTAATATTTGGCAGTGTGATAGCTGCTACACAATGGTATCTCACCGTAGTTTGGAGATCTTCAGGTAGACATGTCTGCCAAGGAACTCCAGTGTGGGTGCCATGGAACCCCTGTGGATTGCAAAGAATTCTGGAGTGTGTTCAGGGTGTTGAGCTTCATCACCTCATCATTCATTTACCTGAATGTAGCCATTCCCCTTTAGTTGCATATTGTAGTAATGTCCTTAAAAAAACTGACAGTATTTGATAGATGACCTTTTAGTAATCATTAATATCTCACAGCTGACAGCATATAAGAATGTGTGTTTGAAGATTGCCAAACAATTGAGAGATGTCAGCCAGTGAAAATCATTCAGATTTGATTGTTGAGAGTAAAATCACACATTCAGATTTGTGAGTATATTTTGCCTCATTTATAATGTGAATTTAAAACTTTTGTTAATATTTGTTTTAGCTGTAGTACATAGCTGTAAGTAGGAAAGGCCTAATGAAATTCTGTTCCTTCTGCAGTTCTTCTGCTTATCCACTACCTCTGTCTGCTGCAGCAAGTGGGACTTTAATATTGGCCCCACATACACAAGCACACAGCACCAGTCAGAATGGAATCCTTTGCTTTCAGTAGCAATGGGAAGAACTGCTAAGTTTCTGCTCTTGAGATATTTCAATGGAAACCAATGTGATTCTGTTTCCAGAATTCGGTGTATTCTTAAACAGCTACTGAGTGCTCTAAGGCAAATTCCAAAATGGCCACTAACCCCAATGAAGAGGCATTAAGCAGCATAATGTAGGACTAATGTAATGAGCTCCATAAAGCACCAGAAACTGCTACACCAATGGCATAAAATCTACAGAGGCCTGAGAATGTGTCACATCAGTGAGTGGCAAGACAGTCATGTCATGATGACACCATCTATAGAAGGGGTGCAAAAAGTATGGCCCTTAGGCTGCAGGCAGCCCCCCACCCCATGTCATGGTCGCTAGCATCTGCCACTGCTGAAAAAAGGGGAGGAAAGGAAAAGATGCTCTAGGAACAGGCTCTATTGTCCTTGCCATAGAAGGTTTTTCCCTAGAACATCCTAGGAAGCAGTTCTTGAAGATTCTTGCAATGTTCCTTGGATGCTCTGGGGTTACTCTAGGAATAAGGATTCTTGGTAGGAACCATAGAGCCTGTTCCTAGAGCATCATGCTGACTTCTTTTATAACCAGATTGGGCTGGAGTGGCTGGGTTAAAGACAGAGAGAAAGTACTAGTGTGGGTGATGGAGATAATTATTGGAAATTTGTTAGAAATATCTACAATTTCATTTTTAAAGCAAGAAGTTCCTGGCCTTTATGGTTGTAGATAAAATCCTTCAAAACACAATTGTTCTTTCTTTCTACCATAAGTAAAGTTTCCCAAATAGAAGAGCCACTCATGTGTGCATTTACTCTAGAGAAGTGAGGATACCATTTAATTTTTAGTTATATAAAGTCAGTGGGATATATTTTAACATTAGGCAAAGGTGATTCTTCTTTTTTCGTTGTTATTGATCTGCCTGCAACCAAATCCTAATGAGTTATTTTCCTGTCTTTTTTAAATACCACTATTCACACTTAAAATGCTTGAGAATATATATTTAATTCAAATATGCAATTTTATCTTAATGTAACATTCCCTCATTAACTGGTAATTAAACATTTTAAATGCTAATGTACACCTGTTAGTCTGTGTGTAGATTGCACTTAAAGTCCTTGGCACATGAAAGCTTTAAGAAGCCCCACAAGCTGAAATGTTGAATTATACTCTGCATCATGGTCATGATACCAAACTCTCTAAATACCACTTCTACAATTACTTGCCTTCCAAGCCTTAAGTGTGGGCAGCTGTTGCCATATTGACTGCAGTTAATAAAAACAGAAATAAGGCAATAACTTTTATTCGATCAAGTTCCATTGATATAGGAGCAGGCAAGCTTTGGTGTTACAAAGAGCCACATTTTGTTCTTTGAAGAGTTATATGTAACTCAAGAGCTTGAATACTCTGACACCAGCAAAACAACTCAATGCAACTTAAAGAGGAAAAAGCGGGCATATCAGGGTCAACAAGGGAGACCTTGAATATGCAGGATCCAAAGCTCTTCTATTCCCCAATCTGCCCCAAAAGCAGCCCAGAGAGTTTTGGCTATTGGGTGATATAGAAATTAATTAATTAATTAATTAATTAATGTATTCTTACTTCAAACTTACGGCAGTACTAAACAAATCAAAGAATTTCTTTCTTCCTTTACACCTTCTGAAAACATTCTGTGAAAACTCACTGATGCCTAAACAATTACCTATGTCTGAACAAAATGTAACAGTTTACAGTTAACAAATACAGGCCCCAGCCCTGATTCAGAATGAAAACTTATTCAAAAATCCATGTTTTACCATAGGTTTTCCTAAATGTCGCCATCTTCATCAACGCTTACCAAATATGCTTTATCCAATTAAATCAATGTGGTTGGAATACACAAAGTTAAAGTTAGGCACATACACAGTGACTACTTGAAGGAGCACGTACAAATTTAAGCCTTTGCTTGAGTATTCTCAAGAATGGGTATTCTACTTTCCTGCTAGGTTTTATAAGTCTGGACTGGAGCCTATAAACCATTATGAGCAGCATGAGCAGTCATCTCCATATCAACTTTTAGTTTTAACCCTATTCCCAATGTGCAGCATGAAGAATGTGACTCTTCCTTTAAAACATCATTGCATTTTCCATGGACTTTTTATTTTATTTATTAAGGAAGCCATTTTATGGGAGAGTGTTCAAAGGGCTGCAAGATATTGTGGACAGAGCGGGCGGTGGGGCTGTCCCTTGTTGGAGGCCTCTGCATTTCAGCAACAGAAACACCTGCCACCATCACTACTTCAGTATCCCATGATGGTAGGAAAAACAGGAGCCATGTCAGGGGCAAATCAAGGGACACCTTGAATATGCAGGATGCAAAGCAATCCCATTCCCCCAATATGCCCCTGAAACAGCCCAGAAACTACACCAGTCCTGGAGCTAGTGTAGTTAATTTTCAATCCTTTGGTGCCAATGGGAGGCACCATTTTACCTTTTCACGGTGGTTGGACTCGATGGCCTTGTAGGCCCCTTCCGACTCTGCTATTCTATGATTCTATGAAAAAGGGCCTTCATCCGCCATAGGTTTCCTCTGTACATGATTTATACACTGCCTTTCAGGACATAACCACCCTCCCAAGGCAGTGTACCATACTTGATAAAACTATAATAGTATACAAAATCAAAAGAGGCTTATAAACCTCTTAGATAATTAAATAACCATCCATTAAAATGCCTTTACATCCCCTTAACTGAGCAGTAGCAGTTAATTTATCACAACAATTAATACAATGCAGATTAAAATAAAAATGTTTTGTGGTTTTTCTTTAAAAATTGACAAAAAGGACACTTATTTCCTAGGGAAGTGAATTCCAGAGGAGCCACCACCAAACTGTGTCCTAGTACCTATCCACCTAACATTGCTTATCAGCCTTGTAGTCCTCAACATCACATCTGAGAAAGCTTCTGGTAGCTCAGTCAGAGAGGCAGCAGCTTGGTATACCAATGCATGTTCCCATACTTTGTAACTTCTCAACAGATTCCTGCAGAGGCTTAAAAGGGAGCAACTAGAAGGCTAAGGAAACAGAAGACACTGAATACCAAAAGAAAGGATCCAGAGTTCACCAAGGGAGCAGACTTGAGAAGCAGAAAGATATATTTTATAGCCACTTTTCAAAGCTTAGCAACCCTTTCAGCTCACAGTTCCTAATAGAAGTTGGTAGTTTGATAGATCTGCAAGTGCAGTCTCCTGTAGCTCCTATGATCAAATGTACCACCTCCTGTCTGCTATGTGGTCTAAGTCCTTGAGCTGCTGTTCTGGGCATAAAGAAGAAGGGGAAATATCAGATGCTGATGTCTACATACTGCTCTGGAAATCTCCGATTTTGAATCCTCTCCTGTGCACCAGGTGCTAGAATGGAATAATTTTCAATGCATCATAGCTAGAATGCCCAAGTATAGCAAAGATCTAATTTTAGGATTTGACAGGAAAACACTTCTTTGTATCAAGTTGAGGGCATTGTCTCTTCAAGTGTTTTATGGATATATCTTTAGCACTGGTTCAGAATTAACCTTCTATGCTTTAATCACCACCCCACTTACTTCAGAGTGGACTAAATAGGGTCCGAGATACTTCAGCAGACCAATCTGAAATAACCAATTTAAATATCACAAGTTGTGGTTAAACATCAAGAACTTGTATATCCACATATGTTTCTTTTAGGTCTACTTCTGGTTAGAAATTAAGATGGAGTCATGAGTTACAGAAGCAGGAAAACTGTTTGATTTTACACAATCTCTCTTAGCATGACTATGGTTAGAGCATCAGTTGAGCAAAAACAAAGTACTAATTCTCTACTGTATTTTCATAGGGTCACTCAACTACAATCCTTTAGATTTGTGCCATTATTCACCTGTTCAAACCAGCAAAGCTCCACAACTCTAAAATCAGAGTAATAAAATTTTGGCATAACTAAGGGCTAGTTTACAGCTGCATGTGCATCCCTTGATTATTGAACACTTGGAACTGATTCACACATGCACAATCATTACTTGAGGACTGCAGCAGCTGGTGATGAATGGGTCATCACAGATCTAACACCACAGACAGGACTGACATTTCACCTGATACCAACTCAAAAACAATTATTTTAAGTAGAGTCGTTGACACACTAGTCATGAAATCCACAGGGATAAGCTATATGAAATCAAGCATATGTATGAACCAGATCTTGATGATTGACAACTACATGTGTGAACTGACTCAACAAAATACAGTTATTGAAAGGAAGCAAAGTATTATGACAGTTTGGTTGGTGGTGTCAATCTGTGATGGATCCTTCAGACATGCAAGGCATCCTTTTAATTATTGAGTGGTGGACATGCCTGTGAGAACAGGGCCATGTAATGGCCTAAATCTAGAGCAGACTTTCCCAGCCTGGTGCCCCCCCCCCGCAGATGTTCCATACTACTACTTCTACCTGCTCCAGTCAACATGGCTAATCACTAGGTATGATAGGAGTTGTCATCCAAAACATCTGGTGGGCATCAGGTTGGGAAAGGCTCATGAAGAATAAAGCATCTGAGAATTTTAATGTATTGTATAGTTATCACAATTTGTATTTTACTTATTCCCAATGAATTTATACAAAACTTAAAAAGATCTTACCTTTAAAATTTGGTCTTATTCGTGCATCATAACCTGATGTCCGTCCCATCAGTTTATCCAAGAAATCTGAAGGAGACATTGACTGTGAAGGGGATTTTCCAGATCTGGAATCATGTTCTTTACAGAAAGTCATCCTAAACAAATTATTAGCCGTCATTAGCAATAATTATTTCATTTTATTTACATCATTTTTACAGACAAAACTAACGTAAATTTGTTTTTTAAAAAAACAGCAACATGTTGCTCATATGGAGGAATACATTCTAGATATACCAATATAATTCTCAAGTATATAAACGTCAAGTGGATCAAAACTCTTCAGGAATCAATGAAAAATGTCAAAGATTTTAAAAAATCTTTTAAAGATTTTAAAATCTTTTAAATCTTTAAAAATCTTTTAAAATCTTTTTTAAATCTTTTAAAAAATTTAAATCAAGAGACGTTTCATTGTATTACTTCCTAAGAGTTTTTATCACAGTAGCCCATGGAATGTGTCAAATGTACATTGAATGTATGTCTGCCTTACATACTGGGTTAATAACAAGTTTGAAAGACTGACTGGCAAAACCCATCACACAACAGTTGGAAACATTGGCTGTGTTCATGTCCAGAACAAATATAAAAGGTAAAAACCTTAATAGGCATTAATTAAATGATTTGATTGTTCACTAATTCTGTCTGTTTCCTCTGGGAAACAGAAAGATGTGAGGATTTTAATTTTCTATCAGCTCTCACCAAGCATGGATAATGGTCCCTTCCTGCAACAGCCATATCAATTTATATCCTATTAGGTATTAATTGTGGTCTCATGCTTTCATAGCTTTCTGTGTAAAAAATGTCAGGCTTTCCCCCCTACAGACAAAGAAAAAGAAGCACTTGAAATGAATAAATTTGATCCACAAGGATATGAATTCTTTCATAAACCACACTGTCACACAGAGTTTAATATATCCTGCTGTGTGAAACTGTGTCCTTTACTTGATGTCTGTTTTAATAAACCATCCAATAGGGATGAGAATCAATCTTATTGTTAAGGGTCTTTACAATAGTTTGTGTTCTTGTGCTTTTTTAAGAATAAGTAATACACATTAATTAAATGCAAGGAGAGATTGCAGAAACAAACAAAAAGAAATACTGTATTCATATAATGAATCTGCAGCACATAGGACCACACACACATGCATTATATGTGATCTGACCCTGAAAGTCAAGAAGTATGTCTGATTTGTGCACTATGGAACAGCAACATGTTACTTACAACCTCATCAACTTTTTTAACATTACATGCCTGGTTTCCATGTTAAATATTACTAAACAGACATGGCAGCACTTTCTAAAAAAACATAGTGGGAGGGGTTGGCTCACCCAAGTGAATGGATAGAATACATAATAATACATCATCTACACTTTAGTTATTTGAAATAACCTCTCAAAAGCACCAATAGTTTCACTCAAGTGTACATTTACTATTTCAAGCTTGTTCTGTATTTTCTCATGGCCTTTCAAAGAAAGAACCATATAATAAAACTCAGGTAAAGCACTGATTTGTCAGTTTCACACCTCTTTTTTCATTCTACTGGACATTTAGTTGAAACAACTGATCTGTGCATGTTAAATTGACCTAGAGATGTTCCCCGAAGTGATAAGAAGTGGAATGATGGGTTCTTTTTAGATTTCTCACCCAAGCAAAGATCCATCTCTCTTGTACTACATACATATCAGTTTTACCACATGTTAATTATTCCAGAGTAGTGGCAAACCTAAAATCCCTTATGCACAGACACTTCCATAGAACAGAACTGCTATTTCACAGGTTAGCATGCATTAATGGGCAGGGAAACCCACCCTTTAGTCTCCCTGACTGTGAGTACAACAAGGTGGTTAGAATGTATTAGAGGGTAACTAATACACCGTAAGTGATCTCAAGTGCATGTCCTGAGATGCCAACTGATTTCATGATCCTGCACAGGCAAGAGAGGGGCTGTTTGGTATATTTCAAAGGATAATTCCATTGACCAGGGAAATATTTTCAGTTTGATAGCCTATAAACATTTTATTCTAAAGGAAATGTTAACTATATAACTTCACTATTGCCCAAACTTGTGTGGATTTTTTTTTAAAGTGTGTTACCAAGCAACAGTTTTTTTTCCCAAATGGAAAAGCTGTCCCTACTCTATTCGAATTTAAAATGAAATGTTTACAGACTCAGCAAAATATGTCAGGTTTATGGAGATAGTCTCTCTGTATAGTTCTAAAAGCCTGCACTCTTAAGAGAAGCTTACAGAACATTAATGATTTTACCTACCTGAAGTGGTGTGTTTCTAAGAAAAAGGCAAACAAGGCTGTCAAAATGTTCACTAGCTGTCGGTTCATTCCTCCTGTTTTCTGCGTTGAATGTGGAAAAAATATCCCAGAAACGATTCCAGTGTCAATGAAAGGGGAGGGGGTGTTAGAAAGTACAATGTCTTGTCTAAATTCCCAAATCCAGCAATAATTTAAATTTCTTTAAAATCAGAAAGAAAAGACCTGCATTTGTATGCATTGGAGATGGTAAGAAATCAAAAGAGCCAGTCCTTGGAATCATGGTTAGGTTAAACCCAGGCTCATCCCAAGCAGCAACTACAAGAGATGCAAAGCATCTGGAACTGGCAATTCTCTGGGCTGCTTCTACCCAAATACGGAATGCCCCCCCACACACACACACACCTTGCAAGGAAACCCAAATCCTTCTCTACCTTAACATCATGCAAATTGGAATAACGCTGCCACGCTGGTCTGTCTTCTGGAGCTGATTTTATTTCCCTTGGGCTTACAAATCGGTATTTTTCTGTAGCGTCGTTAAAATGGGGAAGAGGCTGTTTGCCTTCCACCTTTTTCCTTATCAGCAAGTTGTAAATATCGAAAGAGTATGATTGGTGTCGGGCTTGGGAGGGAAAGAAAAAAGAAAAGAAAGGAAAGCTACGCTCCCTGTGCCGGAATGAGAAGAGAGAGAGCCGCGATCTTACACACAGACTATAAATTTCAGCACTTGGAGAGCTCCGTGCTCAGCTTGTGCGCATGCTTCCGGTTCCATCAAACGTGACTGGAGTTCAGAGACGTTTCCTGCTCCAGAAACCCGGACTTCGCTCTCCTGTCCCATTCCCTGTTTTTAAACCCGTCTTCTTGCCATACAGCAGCAGGCGCATGTGCGCGAATGGGTTTTGATGATGCTGAGGATATATGCACGGTCAGATCTGCCATTATACAGCCGGATGGGGTGGGCTGAACTAGATGCTGGAGAGCGGGAGAAAGAGAGAGTCAAGGCATTCGGGGAAGTGGGGGTGGGGGTGAAAAAACCCACCAGGATCGCAATGGCGAAGTCACCCATTTGAGATCCTGATTCAGGCTCTCAATTATTCACACTTCACAGGGCTTCCATAAGGGTGAAGGCTCTTAAAATGCCAGTAGCATCGCACAAGGCAAGCCCTTGCTCCCCAGGGGTGACAAAAGCTATGGGAACCATCTGCCGGCTTGCCTGGCTTTCTTCAATGCTGCACGGGTCCCTGGGATGCGAATGATGCCCCTGAGGACAGCATAGCTTAACTGAGATACACCGACCAGGGAAGCCACCCATTCTCCCCTCACCTTTTGTGGGAACAAGGCATCTGGATCACACCTTGTTTACTTGAGAAAGGAGGGGAGAGAAAGTGTGGGTGGGGGAGGAGAGAGAGAGAGAGAGAGAGACTAGCAGGATAGCAGAGAGAAATCAGATTTTCCTACTTCCTATAAACCAAGAACTGAAAGAACCATGGGTGCTTCCAGACAGAGGGATCTTTGCACTGCTACTCAGAAGGCATTGTGCAGCTCTCCCAATTCTCTCTCCTCACCCCCCACTCCCCACCTAAGAAAAAAAGATGGAAGAAGTGGTGGGAAAACATAGGACATTTAGCACTGAATGTCATCTGGATCTCTGCAAAATTCTGTGAAAGAGCCAGGTCAATGTCAGGATAAAAGCCTTGTTTCGAAGCACCTGCTTTGGGGGGGGGGGGAGGAAAAATAAACCTGGGGGGAAGGAGAAAGTAGGAAGGAATAGCCCCCTGTTTGCATGGTGAAAGTGGCCACCTTCTCACTTTTGAAATGTTACTAGAAGTCATCCAAATCCATTCCAATGACAAATAAAATGGTTCTTTTTTACCCCCAGCTGGAAATCGAATGACAGTAACTACTTCTAGATGGAGGGTTCCAACCCAAAGGCATTGTGTAACACCTCATAAAAATCCTATTTGAAGTCTGGAAATCTGTACACCCATGACCATGCGATGTCGCTTCCTTGGAATAACTGGATGGGCTGGCATTTTAATACTAAAGTGAAACTCTGCTAGTGGAATGGCTTGTTTCTTTGTATCTACTACAACAGCACTTTAGATTTCCTGGATACATCTGAAACTGGGCAGAGCGCCTGAGCATTTGTACTTGGAAGATTTAGGTTTTCATTTTGGCTTTGCTTTAGAAATGGCATTGTAATGTTGGACAAGCCAATCCCTCCTGTGGCTGATGAAGATGTCAGCCAGGTTCGTTAATGTTTTCTTTTCTATTGAGTGTGCGATATTCCATAAATAAAAGAGGAACTCCTTCATTGTAACTGATCATACTTGCATATTCACAGGGTGGGGGAAAATATAGGAGGATGCTAAAACCAAAAGTGAGGTGTTTGTAGCGGTTCCCCCCACCCCAAGTTTACATTCACCTGCCCCAATAAAATATTAATAAAGAAACTGGGTATTTGAAGACCAATATTTTGAATTTCCAAAATCCTGTTTGTGTCATGGGCAATATTAGATTCAGGAAAAAATATCACAGACATTTTTTCCTATTACTTCTGCACTAGCTATTTCCTTCAGTTGATCAGATATGGACACTATATATATTTCCCATTAGAAAATCATTATATGTTGTCCCAGCTTGGAGTTGCCCATGCAAGGTTTTCATTTCTACTAAAGCTGAGCTGGTTACTGGCTGGCTTCAGCTCAGGGAAGAATTTCCTTCCTGTCACAATGGCACTATTGCTTTTATGTGAAATCGCAATCTTCTGCCAAACTCAAAGCTGTGTCTTATTAGCGTGCACGCCCCTCTCAGCATTTATATATTACCTTTCATTATCTTGATCCTTTCCAGCAGGTCAGTCCCATAAGTGGTCTACATAACTAAACTATGCTAGATCAGATGATGGGACTTATGAACACTCAGGCTTCCACAAATACTGAAAGTGATGTGTGCTGTTCTTGCATGGACAGCCCAATACATTTTGCTGCCTGAGGAAAGGACAAGATGGTGCCCCCTCCCATTCTGGACTGGCAGATGAATCTTCTATACTAATGATGTGACAATGTTTCCCAACTTGAAGGTAGCAGACTAATTTACAAGGTGCAAAGTAGGCTGCAAGGAAGGCATGCAGTTTTCTTCTTAAACACCTTGCTGTTGCCTTTCAGCATCTGCTGCCTGGGGCAACTGCCTCACCCTGCCTAGTGGTAGTGCTGGCCCTGTGTTCTTGGAATTTCCATGGGTCTTACCTGTCCCCTGCTGCTCAGGTATCCCTCCTGATGGCTTTTGTCCCCAGTGTTTCCTTTGAAAGTTCTTCCAGACACATGGGAACTACTCTTGTAAATGGATTCCATCATGCTGTTGGAGTGACGTTTATAAGCTCAACCATGTCCTGGGGATGAGTAGGGAAACCAGAAAAGTTGACAAGCCTAGAACCTGTGAGAAGTGGTTTTGGCCTCTGCAAATGGCAATCAGGACTGCACCTTCAATATCAAGTTACTTCCAGGTGTCATTTTTTTTTCATTTCTATATTTATTTAAAATATTTTTAGACCAGCTTTAAGGGTAAAGGCGTTTTCAAGGCAGCATCCAACATAAAATGTGGGACAATAAGAACAAAATAATTTAAGAAAAGACAGTGATGGTTGTTAGAATAAAATAAATTTGTTAACATAAATGTGTATCATAAAACCAAAACCATAGGATATTGGTTTCTTCCATCAAAGAAATGCTAAGATCTAATAAACAGTTTTAGCTGAGCCAACATGAATATAGGAGTCTTCCGGGCTTTCCTGAAAGCTTGTAATGATGGGGTCTGATGGACCCCAGTTGGTAATGTATTCCAGAGACATGGGCAGGGGAGGGGCATTGCAGGAAAGGCCCTCTGACTCATACTTACCAAGCTGACTTTTCTCAGAGCTGGGCATTGCTGATCTTAAAGTGTGGGTAGGCTGGTACAAGTGAAGCGTGTTCTTAGAGTAAATCAGCACAAAACTATTTAAGGCTTTAAAAGTTAAAACCAGCACTTTAAATTGGGCCCAGAAACACACTGGCAACCAGTACAGCTGGTCACATGAACTGACTGCCTAGTCCCCTAACAGTACTCGGGTACTCCATTCTATACCTGCTGAAGTAACAGAACCATCTTTAAAAGAAGCCCCATGTAGATGGCATTATATTGGTCCAACCTGGATGTCACTAGTGCATGGATAACCAAGGCAACAGGGCCACCATTGGCATACCAGCCTAAGCCAGTGAAAAGCACTCCTGGAGGGGATCTACACTCGTCGTTAGAACGTGTCTTACCATTTTTAAGTGTGCGTTTGGTAGTATTTCGCCACATGACATATAGTTTGTGATGTTTTATTGTTGTCTGTTCTCCAGAACAGGAAGCCATTGTTGAAGGTCCTGAAAGACACTGAGATGCTCGGGAGAGGATTGTACTCACCCTACCCATTCATCTGCCAGAGCAACCAAGGCTGTTTCTGTCTCCTGAAGGCCTGAAACCCAGGCCAGATCTATTACTTGTGTTAAATCATTACATATGTGGAATAAAAAGCAGGAAATAACACTCTGAAAGCGGTATATTGAATGCGGATTGTACCCCAACAGCTATCAGTGTACTTCAATGCCACTCTAAAGCAGTAGTGTAGATCTACCCCTAATTGGAATAGATTCAATGTATTTATGGCAGTTGTTTGCATTAGATGAAACCTTGCAAGCATTTATCATAGGTTTTAATGATCTGGGCTACTGTTTATATAACCCACCTTTTAAACCAGTCAAAATTATTTCCCATAAATTTCATGGGGTCAGAGGAATACACTATATATAATTAGCATTAGCAGCATGGCAAAGCTATATTCCTCCATTTTTTGCAATGGTTTTCCTTCTAGCAGTTCCCTGCCAGCTAAAACCTAAGTGAAGTACACTTACTGAAGGGAACTAGCTTCATAAATGTGGGAGCCCTTTAGATTCTGCCCTTTGGCCCAGACCTGGCTTTTTCCCTCAGTGCAGAGGCTCCAGGCAGACTTCAGTACAATGTTTTTTTGGATTTATTTATTTTTTAAATAAGTATTTCTCCTATATGAAATCTAACTACAAAATGTCAAATGGATGCTTCTTCCTGTTTTAACTACCAAACGAAATGCTTAATATAATAGTGGCACAAATTGCAGCACTTAGACAAAGATATATATATATATATATATATATATATATATATATATATATATATTCCGTTTAGACAAAGAGCCAATAGTAAATGTAGTTTTTTAAAAAAGTGTAGTGGAACTGAAGGTAATTCAATGTGATGGTGAGTTGAGCTAGGGATAAAAAAACGTTGAGTCTTCCCTGCTTCTTGAACTGTATGATAAACAGGGTAATTGAGCAAAAGAATCTAAAATTCTTATCAATTCATCTTCCTAGCTTTTAGAAGAAGAAAAAAACCCAAAACTCCACAAAAGTATTAACTACAATTAAATTTGTAAGGTCATCCTGTAATAAATCCTGGATTGTTATTCAGAATAAGGCAATGGCTAATCATTTAAATGGCTAATTATTTAAATAGCTAATCGTTTAAATATTTCCACTTAATTTTTTTAAAATAATCCTATGGTTCACAATTCTCAGCAAATAGAAAAGAAACAACTTTGATCAACAGAAAATCCAGGTAGGATGTTAGGAAATTGGGGTGTGTCTCAGGACCCTTCTTTTCCCCCACCACCATCACCACGTTTCAAAACCAAAAAAGTACAAACTTGTACATGCGGCTAAATTAATCCCGCCCTATAGTTATTTGTAGTTGTAGATCAGTACTGAGTTCTGAGAGTGGAAACAAGGTGCCATTTTAGTGAATCCCAGCAGATCTACATCAGTTGTTGGCATTCTTGGGCCTGTGCCAGGACTCATATAGTGTCAGGGGACCCACTGTCAATCAGCCAGGCTACAAAAGCCAGGCCTGGGCCAAAGGCCCAAAAGCAGCAGGGCAGGAGCCATTCATGCTAAACAGGCTGCTTCATCTCTGCTGTGCACAGGCATGAAGTAATCTGACAGCTTTCCCCTCAGTTCCCTTGCCTGCAGCCTCTACCTCTGGCTTCTTCCAGTTCCTGACACATACGCTCACTTACAAGCACACAGAGGGATCCTGTGCCTGATGCTGTTGCAAAAGCATGCAGGTGAGTAGCAAAGAGGGTGGTGGGTACTGGACCCAGAGGGAGTGGTAGAAGGAGCAGCTGATGACGATGCTCCTGCAGCTCCTCTTCCTCCTCACCACTGCCAATCCAGAATCCCTCCAGCAGCATCTGACCCTAGATCTGTGTAGGGCAGAGAGAACAAGCCCTACATATCAGGAGAACAGAGGAACTGGGGGAGGAACATCAGAACCTGCAGGCAATTGGAAAACTTTCAAGTTATTTCCTGGCACTTCTGCACACCACCTTAGCCCTAGAGAAAGGGGCACCGCTGGAGAGCCAGGGCATCTGTTGGCTGAAAGTGAGGAGATGACGGCAGCCATGAGAACAAGAACAGTGACCTCTGCCCAGACTCTTTACACAGCAGAAGCTCTCATCCCATTGTGTGTGTTATGGGGAGAGAGAGAACTCCACAGGCATGGGCAAAAGCCCTGGCCTCAGCAGGAGTCAGTGGTCAAAGAAGAATTGAAGTTGAGGTTTGAGGAAAACCAGGGTCATCAGCTGTGGAATCCATTTTGAGTCTAGGAAACGTTATAGTCATGAGTGAGTCAAAATTTGGTGGTCCTGGAAATGAGAACAAATTTGGGGGAAACCGAAACTTTTTTTTTTTTTTTTAACATTAGCACAGTACAATAACATAGGTTTTTTTATTTTTTATTTTTTTACTCTATCTGGAGTTCTTAGCATCCAGTCATCAGTAGTGTCATTAGGTAATTTTAGACTCTGGACCTCATGGTCCTACATACCCCCAATCTCTTTAGGTGGTGATGGGTTGAATCCAAAGTTAGTCCTATTTAGAGTAGACCCATTGAAATGAATGGGGCATAGGTTAGTCACAGTGGAGGCTGGTGGCTCTGATTTCAGTGGGGCTCTGAATCCATTCTGGGTTTCAGACAGAACCATCCAGAACTCTAAAGAACCTTCCAATGTGCTGAACCCTTCCCTCAAAATAGGTTCACATCTTGGATAGCTCCTTTAGAGTTCTGGCTGGTTCTGACTGCAACTCAGCCCCACCAAAATCAAAGCCACCCACTTCCACTAACTTAAGTCCCATTCATTTCGATGGATATACTAACTAACATTGGCTTCAGCCCAATGTATATTATTCCACCTCCTTCAAAATTGGGTAAGCCCACTCTGTTCTCTTGGGGCGCTCTTCTCATTCTGCTGAATGGGGGACCTGGGCTTGTGCTCCCAGTACTTGCCTTGAGAGCAGCGCTGCCAGTTACGGATCTTGCTAGATCAGCCCAGAGTATTTCCCCCACCTTCATTGGACCCTACTTCCTGACCATGGTGGGGGTGAAAACTTGGGGACATTTGGGTGGGGAAAGAGAAAGTTTTGTTCAGTGGTTCCTTTGAAACATACAGTTATGAGGTGGTCTGAGGGCTGCAATTTAAAAAGGAAATCAGAAGGAGTTAATGACGGGAAATCATAGCAGGAAGGAACTGCACAAAAAAACTCTTAATGTAGGGCTGATTATGCAGCTAACAAAGAGTTCCTTTGTCGTCAGGATATTAGCGTAAATTTACCAAATGAATACTAGATTCCATGCATTGGCAGCAAAACCTTGTCAGAGTTCTCGCTTTCATTTTCAGTGATCACTTTGATCCAGATGGTTTTAGCATTCATCACTTGAAACCTTGTGTAGAATTGAACAGTCTTAAAACAATAGGGATGGAAATAGGTTGAAAGTCATCTGGTCCAATTGATCTCGATCTTCGCGGTCAGACTGCTGTGCATGGCTGGTGGCCTGTGATCCATGAGTTATAAGTCATGCAAATCTGCTATAGGGTATACCTGGCTATACCTTACCCTTGGACACCCACCAATCAAAGCCTTGGAGAAATATTTCCAGACCCAAATATGGAGATAAACTAATCTGTGATCATGCAAGCCAGACCACTTTGAACCTAGCAGATCTACTCCAAAAAGTATAACATTTGGTTGAAATATAGTACTATAACTTTAAGGGAAAGAGGTCAACTACTATATACAATAAGGTGACTCTGATACATATGTGTGCTGTACAGGCTGCAGGCATCTTTTCCAGTCCTGGGAGCAAGTGTAGAACCAAGTGTAGCTCTTAAGAGATGAAGCAGAGGCTGGGTGGTCATCTGGCAAGGATGCTATATTTGCATCCCATTATTATTATTATTATTATTATTATTATTATTATTATTATTATTATTATTTGCATTTTTGTACCACCCCATAGAAAAGAGATAGGTCTTAACCTGAAACTGGAAAACTGTCAGTGTTGCACCACGCAGGCATTGCTGGGTAGATCATTCCACAGATGAGGGCCACCACTGAAAAAGCCCTCTCCTTCGTTGCCACCTTCCAATCCTCCCTTGGAGGAGGCACCCAGAGGAGGACCTTAGATGCTGAGCATGGAGTACAGGTAGATTCATGTCAGGAGAGGTGCTACATCAGGTATGGTCCCAAGCTGTGTTGGGCTTTATAGGTTAAAACCAGCACCTTGAATCAAACTCAGCATCATATATGCAACCAGTGCAAATAGGCCAGAGTCGATCTTATGTGATCAGACCTTCTAGTCCCTGTAATCAATCTGACTGCTGCATTTTGCACAAGCTGCAGTTTCTGAACTGTCTTCAAGGGCAGCCCCACATAGATTCATTGCAATAATCAAACTTGGAGGTTACCAGAGCATAGACAATTGAAGCAAGCTTATCCTGTCCGGATAAGGGCATAGCTGGATCTCGCACTGAGCAAGGATTGGACTAGATTATCTCTGTCATGTCCGGCTATGTAATGTGAGTTATTGTGCAGGTTGGTATGTTTATTTATGATAATGTTGTTTAAGTGATTTGTGTAGAGTAAATATGGTAAGTTAGTTAAGGCGGGAGGTGGGAGAGAATGAATGGAATCTTGGTGTGCTGGCGTATGATTGGTGGAGAGTGTTAAGTGAGTGGGATTTAAATAGGGGTGAGTCAGTCTGTTGTTTTGGGATCAATATGGCGCGAGAAGTTAGATTAGGCTAGGAATAAATGAAATGTTAATTTCAGAGCTTTTATTGAACACACAAATAAATCCTCTTTACCGTCTTATGTGTCATTAATAAATTATAAGTCCTTTCGTTCACAACATACAGTGTGGCATCTTTCATTATAGGTAGGCTCTCAGTGAGACCAAATGAATTAAATAAAGGTTATATGGTGGCAGAGGTATTAAGGGAGCGGTCAAGCCTAGTGGGGAAAACAGTCTTCCATGAACTAGGTGTGAGTATCTATAAAGGGAAGGGTGAAGGTGTAAGGAGAGACACACTCCCCATCTTTTACACAGATCAAACGTACCCATAACCTCAGGGAAGAGATCCCAATGGGAGGGGTAGGACAATCTCCAAGGTCCCATCCAACTCTAGAATTCTGGGCTTCTATGAGGGAAATCCCTGGTCAGATTTCATCTCTGCTGGGTCTTAGACAAGTCTCTCTTCCTCTCTCTCTATCTCTCTCTCTCTCTCTTCCTCGCAACACCCTCTCCCCCCAGCAACAATATGGGGATAATAATTTGGGCTGAAAGAGGTGTTGAACCTCTTTCAGCTCAAGGGCCAAATTCGCTTTCGGAGAAGCTCTCGGGGCCCACAGTCCAAAGGTAAGCAGGGCCTAAGGCCTTTGCTAGACCTACCTTAAAATCCGGTGGTGAGGAGGTGCCAACCCATGCTAGAAGTAGCATGGGCTGTCGCGCCTTTCCACACATCAGACGCGACGGGGTATAGGAAAGCTCCGTCGCGTCGGCCATTTTGTTTAATGTCTTAAAGGGGCTGGGTGCGCAGGAGCGCACCAGTGACTAAGGTAGGTGGTGTGTTTTTGTGTGTGTGTGTTTTTTAGAAAGGGTTCCCCACTCCCCCACTGCCCCCAATTTCACCACCCTAGCTGCAATTCCCCCCCCTGTGATCTCCGATTCCCCCCCAACTGCGATCTCCGATTTCCCCCATCCCCACCCCGGCTCTGATTCCTCCCCATCTCCCCACCCTGCCCTGATGGCCACAGCGCTTCTGGGGAGTACTGCGCGCCATCCGCACCTTTTCCCAGCTACTCACGAGTAAATGCGGTAGCCAGGAAAAGCGGCGGACCAGTCTACACAGCCACAGTCTCAGGCTCAGCCCGAGACCGCGGGAAATACCGGGTCACAAGCGGTGCCGGTTACCCCAGGGCCAGGGAGGTTTCACCCCTAACTGAGCCCGGGATCCCCTGTGCATCATCTGGACGCACAGGGATGAGCCCGGGCCTCGCACTGGCCTAAGCAAAGGCCTAAGTCAAAAGGGATGGGGCCCAAATCACAAAAAACGCAAGCGTATTTTTGCTTAAATTTGTTATTGCCAAGAAGTAAGGTTTAGGAAAGGCATTTCGGCCTTTTTAAAATTGGGGGAGGTAACAAATTACCAAATGATCAGTGGTTGGAGAAAGGGAGTGGGGCCAGGGGTAGGGGGGTGTAGTCATCTGGGGAACCCATAAGGCCAGATTGGAATCCCAGTTAGGCTGGTTTTGGCCTGAGAGTCTGCACCCCCGCAATATAGGTTGATTGTTCATGATTTCTGCAATATCGTGTCTTTTGAGCATTCCTAAATACTGTATAAATGCTATGCTTTATTGTAATTGGGGGAATGATCACGCTAATTTGCCTTTCATACAGTACATGGCTAAAACATTACCCTGATGTAGTGATAAGACATTGGAAATATTACACAGCTGTCTATAATACGGTTATGCAATAATTCTTGTATACAAGAAGACAACAAAACAGATACAATGAAAGGAATAAAGGACAGCCATCAAGAACACAGTCCTACACATGGCTGGCTGGGGAATGCTGGGAGTTGTAGGACTTTTTCTGTCTAAACATGCATAGGATTGCACTCTAAAAGGGATAACTCATATATTCAGCCCTGCCGTAAAACAAGGCTCCTTAAAGTTTAACTCCAACATTAAACTTTTGTCCTTTATGTACATCCTGCCCCCAAAAAAACCACCAACAACCCAGTGCTTGCCATAGTCAGCATCTCCATTCCCAGCATCATAAAATGTTAGCCTTCCCCTAGGTGTGTCTAGCTCCAAGGTCCAACTCCACCTGGAAAACACTAGGGCCAGATCTACAAGTCGTTGCGAAGGCACCTTTTTTAAAGACGTACCTAAAAGAAGCGCCTCTTTCTTTACTGTGTGTACTGTGAGCAGCGCCGCCTGCAGAAGAATCTCTACCCCATTCAAAGATGCTGCTCTGCTCTGGCCGCTTCCCCCTCGTGTGTTCTTCCATTTGAATAATCCCCCCTCCCACCTGGCGGCTCTTCTGGCGCGTCCCGGTGGCGGCAGCTCCTCCTGCAAAACACTTTTGTCCCTCGGTGTGTTTGTATTTGTGTTTGCGTGCACATGTGCGAGCACACACCGAAGAGAGTCCCGGGGAGATGACACTGCGGGGGAGAGCGAGAGCCAGGAGCTGAACTCGTCCGCCACGCGCATGCACACACAAATACAAACACACCGAGGGAGAAAAGTGTTTTGCAGGAGGAGCCGCCGCCGGTGGGACGTGCTAGAAGAGCCGGGAGTGGGGATTATTCGAATGGAAGAACACGCGAGGGGGAAGCGGCCAGAGCAGCGTCTTTGAATGGGGTAGAGATTCTTCCGCAGGCGGCGCTGCCTAGCTCACAGTACACACAGTAAAGAAAGAGGCACTTCTTTTAGGTACGTCTTTAAAAAAGGCGCCTTCGCAATGACGTGTAGATCTGGCCCAGGTTGGGGAAGGTTGTAATCTAGATTTACAGCTCCAGCAAGGGCCAAGCTGATCACCAAAGCAAAACACATTGAAATGCTGTCACTGCAGGGACCTGCTCTCTGCTATCAATAGAAGAGTCAAGGAGCTTGTAAACTTCACTGTGATCTGATGTAAAGGGGCAGACGGGATTTCAGGCGTCATGGCTTTCTTCCAATCGAAAATATAAAGTTACATCCTGAAGTTACAGAGGTTCTGCCCACTTCCAGGGTTGGAGGTGCATGTTTTAAAGCCTTCCATTATATTGTTTCTGCCACTGCCGGAAGTGGTTTTTGGCTCTGCAAATGCTATTCAACTAATCAGCAAAATGATTTCATGCCTTGACCTATCATGAAGGGAAATGATCACTTGGGTGACCCTTCCTGCATTCCCTTTGCAGCACAGAAATGATGAAATGTGGCTCCTTCTGGTGCCACAAATATAGCCTCAGTTGAACCCCAGGCCACATGGGAGAAACCTATGTTGTGGTTAATGCTACATCGACACCCCTCCCAGGAACTGGGCACAGAAGGTATGGTGAGGAATGTCCCCATGTCTTCTGAAGTCTCCTTGCTTCAGAAGACACATATGTCTTCCAGGGTGCCATTGTTTGCTTTTCAATCAGGGGCAGTTCAATATAATCACCAATATAATTACATTTTCAAGAAACATCCCAACCCATGTCATCAGGCCAACTCCAGGTGAGAGAGGGAACCCTAGCAAGGTGTCCTCTAATGGGTCCCCTCTGACAATAGTGCTCCTACTCCAGCAGGCTTACTATTGGGTGGCAAAGAAGCGTTCTGAGTAGCTGCTTTCCCTGCCCCTCAAGGGCACAACCCACTGGGAAGTTCTCCTTTGTAAACCTTGTTTAAATGAATCAGAGTTGCACAAGGGTGTTACTGAGCTGTTACAAAGCACCCATTCATTTCAATGGGCCTCCCAGGAAAACTTCCTGCTGCCAGTTGACCCAAATCAGAACTCCATTCCTTTGAGTCTTAGCCCAGTCCAGCTACGAATCTTTATTTCAGAAAATCTTAAAAAATAAATAAATCTACTCCAGCAGGCTTACTATTGGGTGGCAGCACCATGCTCAGTTCGAACCACCATGCAGACCAATCCTCAGTTATGCTTCAGAATTTATATATATATATATATAACATATATAATGTTAAGAGACATGATATCTGTTGGAAGAAATGTGCACAAAAATGCTGACAATTTTTTATGCAAACTTGTAAAAAACAATACCAATTTACATTTGGGACAAACTGAACTTAGGACTGAGCAAATTTTTAATATTCCAGATGAACCAAATTTAAGATTGGAAAATGGATAAACTGAGAGAAATTAAAATGGACAGATTTGTCCATCCCTAGCAGAAATTTATTTATTTATTTATTGCATTTATATCCCACCTTCTTTCCTTCAAGGAACCCAAGGCAGCATACATAATCCTCCTCCTCTCCATTTTATCCTCATAACAACAACCCTGTGAGGTAGGCTGGGTTGAGAGTCTGTGACTGGCCCAAAGTCACCCAGTGGGTTTCCATTGCCAAGTGGGACTAGAACCTGGATCTCCTGACTCCCAGTCTAACACTTTAGCCACTACACCACACTGGCTAAATGACACTCTGGGGCATGGGGAGCAATTTAAAATACTAGTTTCCCAGCCGTCCAACTGTCTGTCTTGCTTGGTAAGTCAAGGCTGGGGGGCAGGGGGAGGAGCCCCAGAGCAGATGTCAGCACCAGTAGGCCTTTGTGGGGTGCTGGTTCTCTGACAGATGCCTGAGGATTCCAGATGCAGTTGCTTGGTTTGCACCTCATTGCTTATTTGAGAGATCCCTTGCAAACTTTCCCTCTGCTCCCTAAAGACTGCATTTGGCTAACTGAGGAAGGACAACGCCAGGAAATATTGCAAGTGAATGTGAGCTCTGTACCTTTTGAGGTGAATCATTTGCATTGGTTAATATATTCATTGCCAGCCTGCTGTTCTTCCATATAACAAATTACCAAACAGTCAGTACTTGCATCAATTGAAAACTACCACCACCATGACAACCGTGTTATTGCTCTCCTATTAAGTGTCATTTGTTGTTGTTTTTCCTGCTAGGCAAGATCACATATTTCATGATAATGTGCACCTAAGCAATTACGAGGATATAAGTGATTTATCATTATCAAATCTAGAAAGGTGAGCATTTGCTGAACTTTTCTAATTGGCTGTGCTACAGTCAGTTTTCCTTATTTGGTCACCTTTGTCTCTTGGAAAGTTCCTCAGTCTAATTTTGTAGTACTTAATGTCACTCCAGCTCACAAGACAATCAAAGCTCCATGTAAGCAGATAAGTCTTCCTGAATATCTCATTTGCAAGGATCTGTCTCTAAAGCATTGATAGGTAGTGAGCTTCAGGGTTTGAGGACCCCACCCAGATCTTGTAAACTTTCCACCACACTGCAGGCACTATAGTATAGGGGAACGACTACTAAAGCTGATCCAAACCACACCATGGCGAGGGTATGTGGCAAACCTCAAGGAAAAGAGACATGCATTAAAAACTAGGGCCGGCATAATGGTGTGGCATCATCAGGCAGTGGCTGAGGCCCACACCCCTGCAGAGGGGACAGAGTTAACCCCCCAAAGCCTCCTGACCCTGCTACTCTTCCTCCTTGATGTTGATGCCTGTTCACCTGCATTCAAGGAATGAAAAGAGGAATAATAATAATAATAATAATAATAATAATAATAATAATAATAATAATTTTATTTCTTACCAGCCTCTCCATTCTGATCAAGGTGGGGAACAACAGCAAATATAAAATACATAAAACTGAATTAAAACATAATATACATTGTTAAAACATCCAAAAATCATTTTCATATCTCTCTCCCTCTCCCTCTTTCTCTGTATATAGATATGTATGTATGTATCCATCCCCACTTTTGGGACATACACCAGCAATGATCATATTTAGGTGCACGATTGCATTCACTGATGTAAATTTTTGGACATTTACAAAATTTGTCTGGCATTGACAACATTGATAGAAATGGCCAGTAGACATATCAACCAGTTGATCTGTGCTATCTGGATGCTATTTTTATAGAGCTTCAGTTTTTAGAGTCATTTAATATATTACAACACAATCCCAGACATGTCCACTTAGAGCTATTGAGTTCTTAAGTGGGAATACAATTGCAGCTGTACAATGCAATCCTATACATGTCTTTTGAAAGGTTGCTCCATTGAGTTCACTGGAACTTATGCCCAGGAAAGTGGGTATAGGTTTGTAGCTTTAGATATTACATGGTGTTTTAATTATTTTATTCTAAGTCACCCTGATAATGTATTCGAAAGAAAGATGATAAATTTCAACAAAATAATAAATTTCATGGTTTTTCACCTTTGTAGTCTCTTGTATTTTAAAAAAAGATCAATAATGAAATTAGAGTGTCTGGGGTTTGGGAGACCCTCAAGAAATAAAATTGCTTTAAGAAGAAGCCTTGCTTAGTCTGCTTACATCTAGCCAATTAGCAGAACTGGCAACTGAGGCTGAGAGTTGCATAAAATTTGTTTGCAGTTAATGTTTATTTATAGTGTCTCTATAGGCAAAATGACATAGAGAAAATCAACGAGGATTATTAAGGGTGTTAATTTTACCACTAGCTGGCATTATCTGTAAAATAAATGGACTGCTTTAAACTAAATTAGCCAAATAATAAATTAGCTGAAGCTCCATGGAGAAAACAGAATCTACCAAAAAAACCCACCAAAAAACAAAATAGTAACAGTAAACTTTAACTATCTTTAGCTGATGAGGAATTTGAAGGGCAATCGTCTCCTATGTTTAACAACAAGCATGCTCTGAAAGCAAATAAACACCTTGTGGATGATTGAACATGAGAGATAACATTCCTTGCTCATCTTCCAAAACTGAAAATTACACCACAAAAGGTGAAGTAGAAATTATCTTTGAACAAAACTGCGTACTGTCAACAACTGGGCTTATTGAACTCCACCAGGGTATTCTCTCTGAGTGCTGTCCAAAGTCCTTAAAAGCACTGAATCCACGAGCTAATATGGAGTGGGGGAGGGGATATTAAATGCATTGCTCCCTCTGTACAGGCTGAAGCTGTGCTGGGAAAGTTGATGAACTGTGGAGGAATCAGACATCAATACCTTCTCCTTCCTGTATGGTTACTTCTCTGACCAGCTTGACTCAGGTTGCCATGGAAGTCTAAGGGCATTGTGGTGTTACCCCACAATTGAGTATCTTGTATATGTCTAGTTAGTATGTCTGGTAAGTATGGGATGTTAGAACTGAGTGGGTGTGGTTTATGATGTAATAGGTGGGGGGGAAAGGAGTACGTAAGGAGAGGGTTGGGAGTTTGTAAGGTGTGTGAGTTTGAGTGTGAGGAGAGTTTGGATTCTAGGGACTTAGGATTGGTGGGAAGAGAGTGAGGTGGTGGGTGGGTGGAGAGTTTAGATCAGGCAGGATTGAAAGTATTATATTTTTATTTAAAACTTTTAAACAATAATAAACTTATTATTATTTTGTTAGCTACCAAACACCACGTGTCAGCTTCGCATTATTTACCTGACTTACAGTTATTAAACACGCACACCAGAGTATTCCCACAGTATATTTTGAGAGAACTTGCGAGTGGGGAACTAGATCAATACATATTCCAGAACGAAATCTCCATTATGAAACTTGTTGGGATTCTTGGTGCATTACATTAATGTATGTTAATGTGATTTTTATCTTTATATTCCATTTGTGTTCATTATTTTAATTTTACTTCATATTATCCATTTTTAACCTACTTAACTTATTCATTTTAGCTTATCTTTTTACTTGTTTTTATTATGTCGAATTGTGATGGCTTATTGCTTTTAGCAATAAAGATTTCATTCATCCTTTTGAGAGATCCTGTAATAAACCTGTTTCCCTCATAGCTTAGAGAAAGGTTTTATTTAACCATCCCTCAGGTTTTCAAGTGGTGGTGCTTGGCCTGAGAAGGGTTTATGCAGGGTGACCATATGAAAAGGAAGACAGGCCTCCTGTCTCTTTAAGAGTTGCATAGAAAAGGGAATTTCAGCAGGTGTCATTTGTATATATGGAGAACCTGGTGAAATTCCCTCTTCCTCACAACAGTTAAAGCTGCAGGAGCTATACTAGAGTGACCAGATTTAAAAGAGGGCAGGGCACCTGCAGCTTTAACTGTTGTGATGAAGAGGGAATTTCACCAGGTGCTGCATGCATACAAATGACACCTGCTGAAATTCCCTTTTCTATGCAACTGTTAAAGAGACAGGAGCCCTGTCCTCCTTTTCATATGGTCACCCTAGTTTATGTGATGGGCCTAGTGAAAGGGTCCGTTACGTCGCAAGCATCTCTGTGTGAAAGCAGCCTTACAGGGCAATCCAGTGGCTATGCTATGTTCTCATGCCACTCCTAAAGCCTGGCAGTAAGAACTTTATGCTAAAATATGCTGCCATTTTTGGCCCCACCCTTTCACCTTTGGCCCTACGCAGCTCTGGAATGCAGCCTCCGAGGGCTACTCCAAAATGAAATGTGGCTCCCAAACTGAAAGATGTTCAACCCTCCTGCAGCCAGTAGATGCTCGCTGATGAGGTTGTTGGAGCGCTGAAGCCACTTTTGGAGGCACAGTGTCATGGCGTCTGCATGACACAAACCCAGGCTTCTGGCTGTCGCTCAACAGTAAGTGGAATTCCCCCCCCCCCCACTCACCTTAGCTGCAGCTTGGAAGCAATGGCCTGGTTGTGCATTGAAAAGCCCTACATGGGCCAGGAGTGCTTCAATGTACAAGCCAATGTGTTGCTTTGAACCTGTGAAGCCCTGACGATTTGGGGCCCTACATACGTTTTTCCCCCTACATCCCATCATGATCTCTAAGGTCAACGCTCAAATTTATCACCACAAGCCAGATTTAAACAACATGGGGTTCGACTCAGATTTAGCCATACTTAGAGTAGACCCATTGAAATGGGACTTAAGTTAACTAACTTGGGTCCCATTGATTTCAATGAGTCTACTCTTTGTTGTTTATTCGTTCAGTCGTTTCCGACTCTTCGTGACTTCATGGACCAGCCCACGCCAGAGCTTTCTGTCGGCTGTCGCCACCCCCAGCTCCCCCAAGGTCAAGTCTGTCACCTCCAGAATATCATCCATCCATCTTGCCCTTGGTCGGCCCCTCTTCCTTTTGCCTTCCACTTTCCCTAGCATCAGCCTCTTCTCCAGGGTATCCTGTCTTCTCATTATGTGGCCAAAGTACTTCAGTTTTGCCTTTAATACCATTCCCTCAAGTGAGCAGTCTGGCTTTATTTCCTGGAGTATGGACTGGTTTGATCTTCTTGCAGTCCAAGGCTACTCTAAATATGGCTAAATCTGGATTGAACCACATGAGCATGCAAAGAAGCATTTTGAGTAGCCTGCTCTCCCTCCCCCTCAAGGGTACAATCACTGGGAAGTTTTCCTTTGTAAACCTTGTTTAAATGAATCAGTTTCACAACAGCATTACCAAGTTGTTACAAAGTACCCATTTATTTCAATGGACCTTGCAGGAAAACATCCTGGTGCCAGCTGACCGAAATCCAGAACTCCATTCCTTTGAGGCTTAGCCCAGTCCAGCTTTGAATCTTTCTTTCAGAAACAACGTAAAACCTTTTTTTTTAATAATAATAATAAAAAAACCTCTATCTTTAGTAATCTGGATGTGTTTTATTTATAGCTCTGTTGTTTTACATTTGTTATTGTATTTTAAATATCTGCATTGCTGCTAGGTTTTATAGTGGTTTGTACTTTTAAATTATAGTTTTAAGCATTTGCATTTTATATTGCATTTTATGTAATAAATAAATAAGGTGTGTTGTTGTTGTTTTTAACAGTATATTTTAGTATTTACATCCCTGTCTGGCTTATTGATCTTTTAAAAATCTCTTTTCTAAAGGCTGCTGCCAATGCGGGGCGCTTGAGAACTGGGCAGGATATAAATTTCAGTACTAGAGAAATGGTATTTTTCTGTTGCCTAATAAGATCTGAACTATGGATTTGTATTTAAGCCCAAAAAAGCAATTATTCTCTCCGTGGATTAATCCCATCAAGTTTGTTTTAGCCTCAGTATAGTAGCTTTCAGTAACAATTGGCTCTTGCAAGCCGCTGTAGAAGACCAGCATGAAATACAATTGGTTGTGTGTGTTTTCTCCTATAGCATTTGTATTTCAATTTACAGCTATAGCCTGCCTTTGGGCCCATCACAGTGCCTCAAGGCCAAATATATAATGGCAGGTGTGTGGAACTGCTCAGGTTAATACCTGTGCTGCTGAATAATCTATGCCCTTTCTGCTTTGACTTGAGCCCTTTCAATGCACCTTTGGTGGAATAGATTACTGTTTTGCAGGGAGGGGAAAATAAATACTGTATGCCTTCAAATTTCAGTGGATGGTTCTCAGTTCAGTTTGTGCTGCTTTCAAGGCTTGCCCTTTTAAACCGCTAACTTGCCTTTTCATGCAGATAACGCCCTGCTATCATACTTGCTCCATAATCCATTGAAAGAGATGTTCTGTGCCAGCCACGTTACAAGGCACTTGGTAGGTGGAACAACCATTTAAAACTAAAGTCATGCAATAATTCATTCTAGGCCCATGATATTTGCTATATGGCGCCACCTGCTGGTAAATCCCTTTCAGATCTGAGTAAGCTCTTTCTCCTTGTCAATATTTTAAAAAAAACCAAGCAAAAAAACAAAAAACCCTGTTGCTTCACGAAGAGCGTATTGATCCATTGGCTAAGAAAGGATTAGTTGCTGCTTTATAATCCCCATAAATTGGTACACCACCATCTGTTTTACCTACAGTTCAAATGGGAGGAGGACATTATCCCTTCAATCCCCACCTACTCCTGCTGCTGTTTCACGGATTTTTAATTCAAATAGAACAGCTTGCCATACAAAACTTTAGTAAAATAAATCAATGCATTAGACAGCTCTGCTACAATGTTATTAGCAAAATCTGTTCCTGGAGTGAAATCTATTAAACACATCTCTCTCTTTCTCTCTCTCTCTCTTTCCTGTGCTGGGTCATTGACCTGGTTTAGCCTTTAAGGTAATTTAGGCTAACTAATTCTAATTTAGGATTAGAATAGCCTGTAGGACTCACTCATACACACAACAGGAGACTGATTCCCCCCCCCCACACACACACACACCTTTGCTCTGCTGGATGACTGGCTGAAGGGAACTTAGTTTGAAGGCAAAGAATATTCCCTTGGGAAGCAGCTTTAAGCACATATTTCCAGGGTGCATTCTGGGTTACTGCTATGGGGAGCTGTTCATACAACATGCTAACCTCCATACCCAGTAGTAGAGTATGGGTTGTTCTTGGGCCATGGTTTTTTGTTGAATGGTGGGTTATCGTGTGCCTTCTACCAGCTTTGGTTGGTGACCTAGCTACACCCCTATCTGGACAGGGATAACCTAGCTTCAGTTGTCCATGCTCTGGTAGCCTCCAAATTAGATTACTGCAATACCCTCTACATGGGGCTGCCTTTGAAGATGGTTTGCAAGCTGCAGCTTGTGCAAAATGCAGCGGCCAGATTGATAACCGGAACCAGAAGGTTTGATCATATAAGACCAACTCTGGCGCGCTCGCATTGGCTACCTGTATGTTTCTAAGCCCAATTCAAGGTGCTGGTTTTAAACTATAAAGCCTTACATGGCTTGGGACCACAATACCTGATGGAACACCTCTCCCGCCTGAACCTACCCGTACACTGCGCTCAACATCTAACGTCCTCCTCCGGGTGCCTACCCCGAGGGAAGCTCAGAGGATGGAAACAAGGGAGAGGGCTTTTTCAGTGGTGGCCCCTCAATTATGGAATGATCTCCCCGATGAGGCTCACCTGGCACCAATATTGTTATCTTTGCGGTGCCAGGTCAAGACTTTTCTCTTCTCCCAGACCAGTATTTAACAGTATATACTGAGTTTTTTAACTGACCCCAGAATAATTGTTTTTAAATGGATATTGTCTGTTTTTGTATGTATTTTATGGTTTTAAAAAATGTATATTTCTTTTTAATGTTCACTGTTTTTAACTTTTGTAAACCTCCCAGAGAGCTTTGGCTTTGGGGAGGTATATAAATTATTATTATTATTATTATTATTATTATTATTATTATTATTATTATTATTATTCATCTGAACACAGCCTGTTTCCCACATGGTAGTTTGCTAACCATGCAGTTTGGCTTGTTAAAAACCCCAAACACCACCACCACAAACCATGGGATCTCAAGGTGGTTTGTGCAAGAAAAATAAGCCATATCATATGGTTAACAAGCCACCTTGCAGAAAATGTCCTGGGTTCAGACAACATGCTAATCCACAGTTCAACAACAACCCACATTCCACCACTGGATGTGGGTTAACATGTGTGAATCTAACCATGCTCTAGCTCAGCCTTTCCCAACCTCGTGTTCTTCAGATGTTTTGGACTTCAACTCCCAGCAGACCAGCCAGAACCCAGGGATGATGGCAGTTGTAGTCCAAAACATCTGAAGGGCATGAAGTTGAGCAAGGCTGGTCTAGCTATCTGGGTGCATTTAAAATCTTGCCTTGGTAGCTCAGTGACTCTATTTCCAATGGATTTTCTAGGGAAATTCCAAGAAAAGTATAGGTGGGCTTTACATATACCTTTCCAATATGGGACTGCCTTCTGCATCTTACATTTTTCCAGTGCTAGGTTAATCTGGTAGGAATAGTGAGGTGGACGTTCCATTTGGAAGCATGCTTAGTTAGGGTCTCATGGCTATGAGCCTATATCCTCTTATTGCTGATTTTCAGGGGAGCGTGCCTGCATTTATGTAACCAAAATGGCAATGCTTACACACAAGAAGGGGATATCAAAAGAGACATGGGGACTCTGATGTTTGCACCAAAAAAAGACAACAACTCTAATGAGGACTGAGCATACTCGATAGACATGAAATGGGGACTGACTTTTAGAGGGGAGGCAAAAATATGTGGGAGAAGGTATAGAAATGGATTCTCTGGAATACAGGAGAGATGCAGGTATCAAAACGGTAGAAAGGAATATGTTGTTTGGCTATGTCATTTCCTGGTTCACACTGTTTTGTTGCTATTTTTTATTTATTTTATTTATTGCACTTTTATACCGCCCAATAGCCGAAGTGCCCTAATGTAAATTCCAAAGAAAATGTAGTTTATTGTCCCCATATTACAGGTCAGAAGGGGCTGTTGTTGGGTGAGAGTGAGTTGTGTTCACACTGAATCCTGCAGGGGCCTGTCTACACAGAGTCTTCGGGGCGCCTGGAGTGCGTCTGCAGTGCGCCCCGAAATTGATGATGTAGACAGTACCTTAAGCGTTCCAAGAAGAGGAGGAGGAGGAGGAAGCCCCGCATCGCCCCTCGCGGAGACGGGGTGAAGAGTTGCCGGGCCCGGCAGCTTTGCCGGGGAATCGGCTGCGTCCTTGGCACCGCCCACCTGCCTGCCGGCCTCCTGTTGCCAGCGAAAGAGCCACCTGGGCCCATCTGGGTTGGAGAGCTCTGCAGAAGAAGCCGCCGCCGGCTTCTTCCACCGAGCTCTATGACCCGAGTGGCTCTTTCGCTGGCAACAGGAGGCCGGCAGGCAGGTGAGCGGTGCCAAGGACGCAGCCGATTCCCCGGCAAAGCCGCCGGGCCCGGCAACTCTTCACCCCGTCCCCGCGAGGGGCGATGCGGGGCCTCCTCCTCCTCCTCCTCCGCCGCCGCCTCTTCTTGGAATGCTTAAGGTACTGTCTACATCATCGATTTTGGGGCGCACTGCAGACGCACTCCAGGCGCCCCGAAGACTCTGTGTAGACAGGCCCCAGGTCAGGCTCTGAATAGTTTAAAACAACTCTGAAGTGTTGTCCAGAGGTATTAGGCCGCTCTGGCAAGTTGGAGGTTGGGGCTTCTTCCGCTCTCCACTCCGCCTTCTTCAGCCGAGCTCTCTGAGCCGGCCGGCGAGGAGGTCTGTGGGTGGTGGCGGCGGCGGCAAGGACGCTTCTTCCTCGTCTCTTTTACAGGCAAGTTACATGATCGTTTTCGGGGTGCACTGGGGGCGGATGGAAGCGCCCTGAGAACGACGTGCGGATTCCCCCCAAGCACTTAATTGCATGCTGAAGAGTCATCATGCTCCATTGACATGCCTGCAATTTTGTATCTTCAAAAAGTTTTTTTAGTGCATATGAAGTAAGATACAAGCTAGAGCTTATAACCTGTCACTTACGCTAACTTCTGGCTTTTCAAAGCCATTGGGCAGGCTCAGGTAGCACATTCACACCAGGGATGCTTATTGTTATTTGGAAGTACTTGTTCTTTCTATTTCTGAAGTTCATGGGTGAGTCCCTGCACTTTTCTAGGCAAAATGACAACACTCACGTGTATCCTGGAAGAAGGCAGGCAGGAAGAAGGCAGGCAGCATTGCCACTGCAACATTTTGTTGCAGATGCCACTTGTAAACCAGTGTGGTGTAGTGGTGAACTGGGACTCAGGAGGTCCAGGTTCTAGTCCCCACTTGGCCATGCAGCTCTCTGGGTGAGTTTTGGGCAGTCACTGACTTAAGAGGGAGTCACCCAGGGGCTAACCTACTTCACAGGGTTGTTGAGGGAATAAAATCAAAAGGAGGAGCACCATGTAAACCAGTGGTTCCCAAAGTGGGTGGTATTGCCCCCTTGGGGGCAGTGGGTTTGCATAGGGGGGCATTAAGAGGCAAAGGGATGGCAAGGGGAGCTGGCAGGGGGTGCTAACAGGCAAAGGGGCGGCAGGGGGGCGCACGAGGTGGTCTCTCCAGAAGGTCCTAAAACCCAGGGACCGAGCAGGAAAGAGCGGCAAATTCAGCTGCTCTCCCCACACCACTCCTGCTCAGGAAGGACTTTCTCACTCACGCAGCCGCTCTCTCCTCCTATCTCAAGCCCACAGCGTCCACACCAGAAGTAGGGGGTGGGGGAAGCGCCCACAGGAGGCAGCAGAGCAGGAAACAGCGGCGAATTCAGCTGCTCTGCCCACTCGTCTCCTGCCTAGGAGGGCCCGGGGCTTCTTTCCTGCTGGAGACACTGCCGCCCGCTCACTCCCACCCTCCCTCCCTCGGCCAGAGCTGCTCCTTCCTATAAGCTGCCCCGGCAGACCTCTCACGATAGTTGCTGCACAAGGCGGGAGCAGCAGCCGTGTGGCAGGGAGGAAGGAGCATGTGGAGGACCTGCCAAAAACAGCAGTCAGCTGGGAGGCTAAGTGGGGAGCACTACTGCTTGAGCTGCTGCAAAGTATCACCAGGCTCCCTTCCTCCATCAGGAGTTGCAGATTGGGGCCATCTCCCCGCTGAGCTGCTGCCCTCCTGTCGTAATCAGCCCGGCAGCTATTGTGAGGCTTGTTGGGATGGGGGTTGGAGAGAGAGAGAGAGAGAGAGAGATGCTGTGTGTCTGTGTGTGCGCTCCCACCCCCTCAAAAATCTGGACTACAACAGGATTGGGAGAGAAAAGAAAAGTGGGAGGGGGAGAGAATTGCAATTCCCCAGGTCCTTCCTGGCTAAAGAAGATTCAGCAGCACCTTTTTCCAGAATGCTTGCTGAAACAATTCCTATCTGCCCTTGCTTATTTCAGGGTGTCCAACCCCATTTTTTCACGCGGTCTATTGGTAAACAAGAATGTATGTATCTTGTGTCACTTTAAAACAGAGCTGCAGCACAATCCTAAGTATGTCTACTCAGAAGTAAGCCCCACTGAGATCAATAGAACTTACTCTGAGGTAAATGTGCATAGGATTCAGCCTGAAAACGAAAAGAGGGTGAAGAAAAGACAGGAGAAAATGAATTGTAGAAATAGAATAGCAAGGTAACTGTGGGGTATTTAACCATATTTAAAGACAATAAGTACAGTAAACAGCATTTATCTGGATGTTATGCTTTAAACTCAGCCCTTTAGGTTTTCAAAGTAACAGCACTAATACTTTTTCAGTCTATAATAGCTGGTCTTTTCCCTCCTGCAATGATACAATGAGTGATTCTTTCCCAACCCACTGACACTCTGCAGGTCTGTTAAAAATGATTGCCCATAGTAGAAACCATAAGCGAATCCAAATTGTGTATGCAAACATCCATAGAGCATTATCATACCAAAGTGTTTTACTGTTGCTTGTAAATTAAGTAATTCTATCCTGTGGAGGTACCAATTAGTTACAGTCAGTTAAAGCTTGTAAAATCCAGCCATGTTGGTTTATGTGATGGGCACAATTGATCAAGACTTCTCCTCCCCACAACCCTTGACAAGCCCATCAACATGAGATGTGCCGCTGAATCTCATGTTTAGCAACGTTGCTCTTTTCTTGGGGAGCAGAAAGATAACTTGGTTAATCTAAAAAACGTGAAGATGGCTGTAAGTTGGCAACTGCTGTTATGTGTTCTGGCTATGAATATTGTTAATATTAACAGCAGAAAACATCAAGATGGAAGTAAAACCGAGACATGAGGGGAGCATTTTTGCAAACACTTTTGGCAGCATTAAAAAGCACCCCCTTTTCGGTCAGTTTGTTTTTGCATTGCAATCAAAGGAGCCAAAATGTTTTCCCATTAAGAGCACGGGCACTGTTTCGGATAGGGGGCTTCATTTGTCATAAGGATGTCATCGTATCAAGAGCGCTCTTGACTCATGGATCTGAGCTAGACCTTTCGGTACATCTTCCGCACCTTAGATAGCTCCTTTAGAGTTCTGACTGGTTCTGATCGAAACATGGACCCGATTCACTGCCCCTCTGACATTGGAGCCACCAACGTCCAGTAGATGAAGTAGTTACTTCCCCAATAAGTAACGAATTCACTTAGGACACATTCGTCCATCACTATTCTTCTGCTTTTAAGAAAAGCATGGCCAAACGTGCTTGTATGTTTACAGGTGCTAGTTTTAAAATATAGTCTCCTTTTCTACAACAAAATGGTACTTATTCCCAAGTAAATGTGTTTAGCGTCATGGTAGCAGAAGCAAACTCCATTTTAGCGTTGTAGTCACAGTGGTGGTATGATTTAAGGGAGTTTAAGAGCACAGATAATGGAGCTATCTTCATGGCACGGAGTTGGCACCGCCTTCCCCAAAACCCTGCAGTTTCACTAACCTGGGTTGATGTCGGGTAATCCCCATGCCAAGGAAGGAGAACAAGGTTCCTGGTGGTCATCCGGGTACTGGAGCCACCACCCCCACCCTGGTTTTTGGTGACCAATCGTCAGTAGCCTTCAGCCAGGACCACCCCCCAGATCGGCCATGGAGCAGACAGCGGAAGAGCTGGGGTAACCTCACTCCCACGAAAAAAGTCAGGGTAAGTCCCCAACCCTTTTTCGGTTCAGCTTTGCAGGAAAGCCCAGTGGTGGCTGCGGATCTGCATCAGATTCGTAGCCATAATGGGGCTTTGGGCACATATTGGATCTCGTTCCTAGGGCGAAGAACATTTATCTAACATAGACAGACCCAATAATAAGCTATGCTGAAATCATTGTGTGGCTCCCTGCCTTCTGGCTGAGATCCCATCAATGCCCACTATGTTCTCAAGGGCTATTAGAGCCACTCTGTCTCCAAATTGAAAGTCTTGGAAAAACAAAAGGCTACTGAAGCTCACTGATGGCGGGGGGGGGGAGGTTTTCAACCAATTTTGGAATCCCTTGTATTTGACAGCTTGCTGCAGCCACTCTAATAGGATGCAAAAGTGAAACTAGGCTCATACAAATGTTAATGCGCCATATGCAAGCCACATTTCGATTCTCTGCTTGGCAGCACAATTGAAAGCACTGCTCAGAAGACTTTGGAGCATGATGCTCCTAATCAAATGATTCCAGTCTTCAGTAAAACACTCGGATGTATCTTGAAGACTAATGTGCATCTCCGGCAGCTCAGATTGAAATACTTGGCTGTGGTTTGCTTTTAACGGAGCCTGCGTGGTAAAATATAGGCTATGGCAGTTAAGGACGTTATGATACATTAATAGTTCCTACTCCGCAGTTTTAAAAATATCTGTCACATATATAATCAGTGCATCAGGTTGTATTGTGGTTATTGTGGTAGGTTTGGGTGTTACATGTTTACAGTAAATTGAGCATTTTATTGGGGTTTGGATTGCAAACAGCCAGATCCTTTGTGGTGGTGGAGTGGAGGTGGGCAATTGGAGCAATTGTTCCAGATCTCACACATGGAGGGGCCACTTCCAACAGTATCTGCTAAGAAAAGAAGGACGGGGCTCCTCAAATAAACATTCAGTCCCTGGGATTCTCAGAGTGCAATCCTATACCCACTTACTTGGGAGTATGCTTCATTGAACTCAATGAGACTTACTTCTGAGTAAACATGGATAGGACTGTGATCTCAGTCTTTAAAAGGTCCTGAAAATACATCTTCATGGCAGCCAGAATACACTGGTGTTGCTTCCCACACATGCAGCCACACATCAAACTAATACTGTCATACGTTGTACCACTCATTTACTGAGCTTTGTGGGGGGGGGGGGTTTCCATAATGACCAGCTGCTTGGAAGGGAAAGAGGCCTACACATAATGGCCAAAATTCCCCCAGCTTCATTACTTGAGCCCTCAACCTGGCTCTCTTGATCAGGAGAAATGGTCTCCAACCATGATCGAGAAGAAGGACCTTGAAGTGCACTGACAACTGTTGGGGCTCATTGGCACATACCATATACCGCTTTCATACCACTTTCCTGCTTGGTGTGGCTCCTGCCTTTTATATACCTCTTTCATACTGCTTTCGTAGTGCAATGTCCTGCTTGGGGTAGATTAGGCCATAGTTTTCTGAAAAAGGTTGGTTCCCTTATCATTTTCTGAAAACATTGTAATGGCATCACTGTAATCCATCAGAGGACTAGAAGAATATGAGAACTGCCTTCCTGGGTTAGACCACATGATCCATCTAATGCTGTAACCAACAAGATGCCCCTGGGAGCTCACAAGTAGGTTGTGAACATTGCCTGGAGCAGGGGGTTGGTCTAGATGATCTCAAAGGATCCTCCCAATTTTATAATTCTATGTGTCTTTGAAGGTGATCAAGGAGAATGTGGCTCATTGAGCAAAATGGACCTTCTGGTAACTATAGATAATGGCTGCCTTTCATGCACATTTGCTCTTGAATAGCGCCACTAAAGTCTGTAAGATGGTTCCAGAACAAGGATCCTGAAGATTGTAGCTTATGGCCTCTCAGTCCATTTTTCACGTAATGTTTTCACACAGCACAAAATATCAATTTTATCAATTTTATCAAGGTCCAATTCTTTCTAGGCTGCTGTGTCGTCCTCCCAACAATTCAAAATGCATTCTGTGCAGCGAGGTCAATAAATATTCCTCACAGGTTCTTAGCTAATGTTTATTTATAACTTACTCTGCTGGGTATATGAATGCTTGGTTATGCGCCTGCGAATTAATCAATGAGGAGGCAATCAAAATTAGTCTTTAACATTCTGGCAGCTTTTATACTGTTTAGACAGCTTTTATTCTCACTATTATGGAATACTAATTACATCTCAAAAATGTTTCCGCTAAGCTGAATGGTTTTATTAATTTTGTCAATAAGAAATATAATAAATGGCCTTGCTGGAAATGGGTCACAATAATAAAAAAAAGTATTTTAATAGAGATAGATGTTCTTCCTTTATTATCATCTTACTGACTGTACACCAGCCCTCAGAAAGGCCATTGAATTTGGACCTGAAGAGCATCATTTACTTTCCTAGTAGGGTTAGGATCAGAGCTGGCTGGGTTATGTATTAGACGTTACTGCATCAGTTTGCTCCTGGGTTAGGTGAGAAGCAGAAAAGGCCGTGAGGGACAGAAGTTTCACAGAGGTCCCCAAAGGTATTTTATCACAGCTATCCCAGCCCCCAACCCAGAAGATAAAACTTACACAACTCCCTCAGCACCAAGCTCCTTTGCTGTGCAGTTCTAAATTATCTAATTCTTAGCTAATCTAAATTTAGTATGCCTGTTCTCCTTGCGAAACGGGCAGAATTTTCAAATAGTGTTAATCTAGGGAGCCAAGAAAATGCAAGCCTTACATTGGTTATAACTAAATTGCTAGCAAGCCTGATTAAAGATAAAACAATCAAGATTAGAGCTGTGTGCAAACGGCCTCTCAAAATTCTCCACCCTGTTTGTGGGCAGAGAAATTGGGGAGGGGGAGCTATTTCATCAAATTTCTTCATGAGGAAGAAAAACTCTCCACCTTTGGCAAGTGTTGTAGAACAGCTTCTTTCTATTTTTCCTATGGGGTTCTGTTTTTTTCTGCACAGTCACTGCAAGTGAGCACAGCATCAACTGTGTGGGCAGCCTGGCCTCCATTTTGCAACCTCCACAATACACCATATACCTAGCATCACTCCAGGGCATGGCAGGGGATGGGGAAGGGAATGCAGCCAACACACACACACACACACACACACACACACACACACTGGTGAAGAAAATTTGGATAAAGTTCTGGAAAATGTCCTTTTATTTCTAGGGGGTAAGAAAAGAAAAATCTCATGAATTTTCCGAGAAACAAGTATTTGGAGAAATTTTGGCTGAGCTCTAGTTGTAATTCTTCAGGGTTCAGCACCTTCCCTAGGGTGTTCCAAATGTTGCATTTCTGAGGGGTGATGGTGGATACAGCTTGTCTCTAATGCAGTACTGGCAACACTGCTCCATCCCTGAAAGGTGTGAGTTGGAGAGGGGCAATGTTTCATCGAGCTCCAGCAATGAAGCTGGAGCTAATGCTGTGCCGAAATCTGTCCTCCAATTTCCTGAAAGTTTTCTTCCCCATAAAAGAGGCTTCCATTTTTCTGCCTCAGAACTCCATCACATCTCCTTTTTTTTTCCTGGTTGGCCCCTACGATTTCCACCTCCATTTCATTAGTGGGTCAAACTAATGGTCCCTTTCACATGGGTTTATGGTATCTCCACTGTACTGGTGAAATCTCCTTTCACTTGTTTGCTCTCCGACTCCACCCCGCCCCTTCTCCTTCCCCCTCTAGTTCATTTGTTCTTGTCATTCAACTGAGTCAGGACAAGCACGGTTCAACAGGGTGTGCTGGAGGAGGAGAACCGCCCAACCCTCCTCTTTCATCAGCAAGACTTCCCTTCAAAGCACACGCCCCCAACAAAGGATATAGCATGATGACAGCAATACACGGGAGTGGAAGGGCACTTTAATCAGCATAGATGAACTAAACCAGATGTTCTCCACTCTAGGAAAACACACAAAATGACAGGGAAGAGGTGGGGTGACTGCAGGACAGGCACAACGTCATGTGAATACCGCACTGCAAAACGGCAAACCAGGAATGACGAGAGTGTGATAAAATGCTGGTGTGATGGAGCCTTACTTCTCAGGGCATTTTATAATTTATTTTGAATGTGTTGGTGGTGTTTTTGACCTTACCTAATCACTGTGAGGTGGCTGTGAGTCCTGTCTGTATTTTTCTTTCTATTTCACGCCTCACCATTGCTCTCCAGTCTCCCAGGCTGCCTGCACTTCCTGATCTGAAAAAGTCCTATGTGAGGAATAAATTCATGATGTCCTCCCCTGAGAGGAAAGCACAGGAAGCCAAGGAGGCTACAGACTGCTAGAGAGATGATTGTACAATGAAAGACAGGACACACACACACACTTCTCAGCCATCTCATAAATACAATAAGCACAAGACCCTGAAGTTCTAGGGATGGGCGAACTCAGCTGAGTCCAATTCGTTCACCCCCACTCACAGTGCTGGGTGAGCTTCTTTTGTGGCCCAGTGAGCATCAGACAATATTGTGAGCCCATCCACCCTCATCTGGAGCCTCCATTGTGCACAACAATGGAGGCTCCAGAAATTACATATTTCCCCTCTTTTGTATAAATGGTGGCCATAAAGGCCCCATTTATACAATGGGAGAAATTACATAATTTCCAGAGCCTTCACTATCATGCACAGTGGAGGCTCTGGACAACGGTGGACAGCAGCTGGATGCTTGTTGGGCCATGCAGGTGCTTGACCAATGGGCCTCCGAATGCGTGGTGGGTGCCTGACTGGGTCTAGGGTGCAGACGCAGGGGAGTCCATCAGAATCCTAGACTTAGTCGGGCACCAGTGACATACCTACCCTGAAACAAACCCATGAGAAGTCCTCTGAAATTTCTTCCCCTTTGAATTTCTTTTCAAAAGCAATTTCACCCCTGGACTTGCTCTTCCTCTTTACCATTGCAATCTGCTTATTTACTTGCCTCTTTGGCTTGGACCATGTTAGATGGTGAAAGGCAGGAGCAATAGGTACCGCTGCCTGCTTGCTTACTGGCTCTCTGCCTGTCAAGCAAGCAAGGAGTAGGCTAGCAATGTGGAGGAGGAGGAGGAGGAGGAGGTGGAGGAGGAGGAGGAGGAATAGCACCCCTTCATCCTCTAGTGGTGGGAAGGTAGAGTCGTTGAGGGAGGGGGCCCACTGAGGGTACTTTGCCCAAGGGCCCTCCAAAACCTGGAGCTAGCACTGATGCTGAGCATGTTTGAAACGGCGATGCCACAAACGAAGAAGATTGCAGTAGTAACACCGCCCACCACTTCAAAAGGTGAGGCAAGAGCAATCTCTTACCAACTACATTATAGACATTTCAGTCCAGTCACAGATGCTCCTTTCCCCCTTTAAGTCAACTAATCAATCTCTCTGATCTACTTGTTTACTCTTTATCATGTGCACTGAACTTTCTTGCTTGTTCAAGCTAAATTGTCTCATCTATTATAATTAAAATGTGCACAGGAGTCATAAATAGAGGTAAATTCTGAAGGATCAGATTGGGGATTCAGCAAACGCTCAAAAGACAACATGAGATAAAGGAGCTGAATTACCCAGAGGAAATATGTTGCTGGAAGATTAAAAAGAAAACAAGCTTTTTACATCTGAAAGAAACTCAAATATGATTATCTGTCCACTTTTATATTACCAAATCATTCAAGATAGTAGGGGTGGGAGGAAAGCTTTGTGAATTAAGGTAGATGAATTCCCATTAGCCTTTTCTTTTGCAGATCCTTCTGCAAACAGGAATTCTTGGTGTATGTGGGGTTTTTTTTATAAATAATAATAATAATAATAATAATAATAATAATAATAATAATCATGATGATGATGCAAGTTTGCATAGCAATTCTCAAGGTGTTATACCTAATTTGTGCTGACCTGACAAGCCTCCTACACACCATAATATGCTGCTTTGTGGTATTAAAATGGCAACTTTCTCACAGACTGCCAGATTCTTTACTAGGAGCAGTGGTGGCTCTGATTTTGGTGGCACTGTGAGTCCATTCTGGATTTCAGACAGAACCAGCCAGAGGCCAAAGGAGCTATCCAAGGTGCTGAGCCCTATTTGAGGGTAGATATATCTGCACGCAGAGGTATTTGTATTGTTCAAGTGGGGGACCAGCTCTGCAGCAATACTTAGGCCTTAGCTAGACCTAAGGATTATCCCAGGCAAATGGAGGGGTCGTCCCTGCCTGCTCCCAGGATGCACATTTGGATGCACAGGGATGATCCCAGGACGATCCCAGGATATAGGCCTGGTCTAGCCATGGCCTTAGTGTGCTTGTTAATACAGCCTTTCGCTCAAGTTCTTGGCTAATGCAGATTGAAAATGTAGAGGCAGTATTTGCTAGAGCCCTAAAATCATTGGATATTTAAGGTCTGATTCACACATTGTGCTCCTGATGAAGGTGGGTGTGAGTCAAAGGAAGCTTCCACAGTACATAATGAACAAGATGAGAAGAGAACAAGCCAGTTGCTTCCTCACCTCTATTGACTGCTGGTGAACAGAATCTGTTCCCTCTTTTTAGAGGCAATGGTTGTGTTACTTTTCCACATATTTGTTATGTTTATCTTATTTAACTATTTATTTTGTTTTTTAAAGGGATGTCCTACTTTTTCCGCCAGTTCACCCTGCATGACAACCACACATGACTAGAATTGCCCCACAGTGCTGACAGGCAATGGAATGGACACAATGCAGCATAGCAAGGTAGGGGACAATTATTGGCTTGGTTGCATGGAGAACAGAAATGCATTCCGTCTCCTTCCCCATGTTCAGCATGAAGGCAATGGAATGGTCTCATTTGAACTCAGTGACGCTTTCAGGAATCCAGATCTGAGTGTCGGTGTGGAATCATGATGTCAGCATGTAATCCCTGATTGTCTGTGGCCATGCAGGGAAGAACCCTTGGTATGTTAACATTATTGTGCCAAAGCAGTGTCAGATCTAGTGAGCAAATGCTAACGGACATGAAAAAAGTACAGAAGAAGGGAAGATGGTTGTGATGGGGGTGTCAGAGACGTTTATGCATCTTGACACAGCAACTTTCTTGGTGACAATTGAACCTTTAAAAACACTGAGACAGCACTAATCCAAATACCACAGAAAACATGCTAACATGTTCAGAAACTGAAGTTATACTGAATGCAATTTATACTAGATGTAAATTTCATAACACTTCATTATTTTCCCCCAAGACTGTACAGAACAGGATACTATAGACAGCCTTCCTCAATGTTATGCCATCTAAATATGTTGGACCACAATTCCCAGCATCCCTGCCAGCTTGTCCATTGGTCATAGAGATAGTATTCCTAGAATATCTGCTGCTACTCTACAATCAAGATGCCCTGGCTAACCAATATTACTGCATTATAGTTACCAACAAGAAAACACATGCAAAACACTGCAATCAGTAATATGCACCAGATTTTATAAATTATGTTCATGTTTTAATTACAGCATGGGGACGTGACATACTGCTTTATTAAAAGCTGATCTGCATATTATAAATATACAGGGGTAATCTTATCATATGGTGTTACAAGTGTAATTTTATATTTTGCAAATGCTGTGATCTACATTTAGGTCTCTTGCAGTGCAATCCTATGCATATCTATTCAGATATAATCTCAGGCCTTAGCTAGATGATGGGTTAGCCCGGATGACACACAGGGGATCCCGGGCTCAGGCAGGGGTCAACCCTCCCTTGCCCCGGGGTAATGGGCACCATTTGGCCCGGTATTTCTCGTGGCCTTGGGCTGAGCCCGAGACTGAAAGCGTGTAAACCGTTCCACAGCTTTTCCCGGCTACAATTACTCGCAAGTAGCCGGGGAAAGCAGCGGATGGGGAGCAGCACTCCTCAGGAGCACTGCAGCCATCAGGGCTAGGGTGAGGGGAGCAGGGAAAGCCATTAATTTTTTAAAAACCCACTTACCTGAGTGCACGAACATTCGTGCCCATGGCCCCTTTATTACAAAAAAAAAAATGGCGGACGCAACGGTCCTTTCTTGACCTCATTGTGCCTGAGGTGTAGACTACGTTGAGAGCCTGCGATAGTTGCATCACGGGCTCTCCCCTCCTCACCACCGGATTATCAGGTAGATCTAGCAAAGGTCTCAGTTGATTTCAATGGGGTTTACTCCAATTGGTTAAATTGAGGCTTACATCCAGGTAAGTATGTATAAGATTGCAGTCTTGATTATCTCAGTCCTTTCTACATTTATTCCCTTATTTTTATATTCTCTCTTGATTCATTCACTTGCAATACCATTACTAAACATAGAATATATATTCCTGTCTCTCGGCTCCACTGACTCTCACTGGCCATTCTATTCTATTGAGACTAACTCCCTATCCTGACATTCAGACAGACTCCTTACCTCATCCTTTAAACAGATGGTCACTTAAGATCCACCAGTTTTCTTTTACCTTTCCTAATTAACTTACTGGTTTTTTTTTGGGGGGGGGGGCGGATTTAAACTAAAAATCCTCGGCAAATACAATTGTGCACGTAAAACGCAAAAAGATCCGCTTCCTTGATTTGCACCATGTTGGCACCCTGCCAATATGTGCATTAGGCTTAAAATCTCTGTAATGAAGTCATTGGATGATATGTATTCTGACTGCTTGACATCTTTGTACACATTGCTCATTAGATGCCTTACAAACAGTACCCTTTGATGGCATAATTTGTGCTTTTAAAAATAATAAAGATGACTGCAGTGTCATAACTCTTCATTGTTCTAATTTAGCATTTCTAAAGCTCCTCAATAAATGATGAAATGTTGCAGAGTACTCGATCAAGTTTGGCTTCCATAATGTAGACATGAAGTCTCCTTTCGTTTATGTCAAGTAAATAAAAGGCACGGGGCCCAAAAATATCCTTCATGTCTGTGTCTTATGAAATCATGATGGATATAAGCAATTAGGCAACTTTGATCCACAAAGTAAAGCCTTAGTTTTCCATCGTTAAGCAATTCCTTACGTGAAGCAAGCAAGCAAATGCCTACTGCAACATTCCTAAAATGTGGTGCAGGTGAATTGAGCATCCTATCGATTCGTAGTGGTGTACTGGAGCCAGGGCCTGCAGGAATGTAGCACCAGCCCTTTTTGGTTAGCAGGGGTGCTGATGTGATCTGCAACCCCACCTCCCAGATTTCCATGTTCCCTCTGAGCTCAGCTGCAGTCCTCACAGAAGCTGGACAAGAAATGGATTTCCCCAGCAGCAGTATATTGTTCCCAGTTGTAATGCAAAGTGTTTTGGTGTGGCTTGGTCTTGTAGGGGCAATTAAGACCCATTAGCTTTATAAAAGACCGGCTCCTAGTGGAGATGCAAACTTCTCAGTAGTTTGTTGATTTCACAGAATCACAGAACCAAAGAATCATAGAATAGTAGAGTTGGAAGGGGCCTGTAAGGCCATCGAGTCCAACCCCCTGCTCAATGCAGGAATCCACCTTAAAGCATCCCTGACAGATGGTTGTCCAGCTGCCTCTTGAATGCCTCTAGTGTGGGAGAGCCCACAACCTCCCTAGGTAACTGGTTCCATTGTCGTACTGCTCTAACAGTCAGGAAGTTTTTCCTGATGTCCAGCTGGAATCTGGCTTCCTGTAACTTGAGCCCGTTATTCCGTGTCCTGCACTCTGGGATGATCAAGAAGAGATCCTGGCCCTCCTCTGGGTGACAACCTTTCAAGTATTTGAAGAATGCTATCATGTCTCCCCTCAATCTTCTTTTCTCAAGGCTAAACATGCCCATTTCTTTCAGTCTCTCCTCATAGGGCTTTGTTTCCAGGCCCCTGATCATCCTTGTTGCCCTCCTCTGAACACGCTCCAGCTGGTCTGCTTCCTTCTTGAAGTGTGGTACCCAGAACTGGACGCAATACTCAAGATGAGGCATTCTCAGTAGTTTGTTGATATGGCTCAGCACAGCTGGCTGAATTTTTCAACTCTCCTTGAAAGTGTGCCTATGGAGACTGTCATAAGGATCAACTGCACTTCAAAAATTTCCAATTGTCTATTGAGCTCTCTCTTACATATTCTTTATCACAGTCCATTGGGAAGTTCTCCAACACAAGCCCAATGGAAATGCATAGGAGCTGTTTTAGTCAAACTCTTGACTGATCATTGGTTTAAAATCCACTTGTGTGTTTTTTAATGTTTTATATCATAACTCACTTTTCTCCCTGTTAAATTTCTTCGTTGCTATAACCTAAGATTTAAATTTTGCCTATTTCTACCTGTCCTCTAAAATAATTACTGTCTCTGTTTTATTTAATTTACAAGCTTGACAAAATTGTGTTTTCTCCTTTGTCTGATGTCATTGACGATTGGCTAACACCAGATTTAGGGAATTCATGGACTGCCCAGTACATTAATCAAAGTGCTTTACTCTATGCATAACTGGCTGATGAACATGTTCTAGGAACATTCTTGAAAAGTACTTTGCCACTGAAAATCAGTTAATAGCATCTATAGAATATTAACAGGCATGTCTGGAAGGAAACAGATGTTTTACATGGCGTGGAACACTATAAGTATAAACAAAACATAGAATTTATCACTTTAAATACAAGTAAAAATATGGACAGAAGGAAACACATGCCGTTGAAATAAGTTCATTGAAGAAAATCAAGGACTTTTGATGTTTATTGAGAGCTTTTTGGTAAACTCTGCTTACTCATGTGCATAATTCTATTGACTTGTACTACGCTTGGTATGTACCAAAAATGGTTACAGAAGCTCTTCCTAAAACCAGTGTTTGTTGCTGATATCAGGTCTGGGAAAAGAGCATGAAGTAATATTAGGTTATTCCTAATTTAAACTCCTACCTTTTTCTTTATCACCAGCATGCAGGTTTCGGCAAGACATTGTTGTCACTCCAACACTAATTAAATCAGTGTGAGGGAAGACATCAAAGCTTGGATAAAAATAGTGTTTGGGGTTTTTTTTTGTTTTATCGGAAAAGACTTCTTGAAGCAGAATGCATTTTTCCCTCACACATAGAGTTTGCCTATGGCTGAAAATGCCATCATAGAATTTTAGAAAACACTGTGTTTTATATAGATATGGTTTCTTAAGTGCTGCAAACTCATTTGATACACAATGAGAACTGTCGAGTGGCTCCTTTCTCAGCACTCTTGCTAACAGCAAGGGAGGACAGGACACCTTCACCTGCAACACTACCTGCTAACTCCCATGACTTCTCAAGTCAGAAGTCCTACTGAGTCCAGTTGGGCTTATTGCCTGGTAAGTGATTATAGAATTGTAACCCTGGCTACCAAACGTCTATAGCTGGGTTCAACTGTTATGGAAAACTATGATTGAACCCAAGGCTCCAATGCTTTAAACTTCCCTCATGTCAGTAGTTAGATGTGTGCAGATCACTTGATTTCTCATCATTTGAGTAAGGGGCTGGTGCACAGGCTGATTTCTCACCTGATGTCCTTCAGCTGCCACATTGAGGGCCTTCTATGGGCTTCAACCACAGTGAATTACCTTGACCATTATCCATGAATGGCCCCATGCAGAAGACACCTTAAACCATGGCTTTAACCATTGTGAATAAGGCTTTTTGCCTTATTCACTGTGGTTAAAGCCTTGGTTTAAGGTGTCTTCTGAACAGGGCCATTATATGCAGTCCCTTCTGAATTTTTCAAAACCCATCTAACACACTAACCCTGTTGTTCAACTTTGTCATAATGCTTGTTTTAAATCATTGTGTCCTAGCATGCATTTTCTACAGCCATCCTTTGACTTACACCCTTAAAAAAAACTAGCTTCTTACATAGAATGCAAAATGATGTGAAACAACGGAGAATTCAGCAACAATCTCTTACACTACTGCATTTTAAAGAGGAATTCTTGTCTCCTATTTCAGTTCAAACACTAAACTTGGTTGAAGGTGTCCTTGTAATACAGTATAGTCAAATTTAAGTACCTTTTCAAGATTGCTGTGTTTTTCTATTACCATCAATCAACGCAACACATACTAATTAAGTTCTTCACTATGCTCTTGCATGATTTATTAGGGCTTCCTTCATTAATGTGTTTGATCAGAAAAGTAATTAAACAATGAACAGTGGCAGCAACACATACTTTACATCAATTATTAAAAGAAGGTTTCCCAGAATAAAATAGTGATAATTAATATTAACGCTGTCATGAGTTTCACTTCACGTCAAATTATTTGAACCTCTAGTAGCGCTAATCCTCAGATTTACCATAAATAAACTGCAGAAGACAGCATTAAAATGAACTAGGCTATGTTTGTTCCTGACATTGACACTTGAAATAATTTAATAGACAGCAGAAAGGGTGATTTCTGGGAACAGAAAGGCAAGACCTTCTATTTCATAAGGCATATCTGTTTCCTTTTCGATCAATTCAAACCAAAGTTCTACAGGAATGTCTGTGGTATAGAAGGTAAACAAATAACACATATGCACCTTGGATAGCTCCTTTAGAGAGTACTGATTGGTTTTGACTGAAACCTGGAGTGGGTTCATCACCCCACTGACATCAGAGCCACCAGCCTCCACTGATGCCTATAGTTGATAGGAACTGTGTTATAGCTTCAACCTGCAGTGCAATCGTATGCATGCTTCTTGCAAGTATATTAATGTACTGGGACTTTACGCCCATTCAATGGGACGTACACATGGATTCCAGGCTTTGGCTGCAATCCTAAATGTACTTTCCTGGGAGTAAGTCCCACTAAACATGATTGGGACTTATTTCTGAGTCAACTTGTTTAGGGTTGCACTGCTGAACTGGTTTAAAAGTCATTTCCTTTTGGAAAGGATTCCTGGGAATTGTCGTTTGGCAGGGGAAAAGATATCTTACAGAGGGTGCTCAGTATCTCAGGAAGCTGTGACTACAATGATTCTCTGTGTGAAAGGAAGTCATGACATTTCAAATAGTCTAAAACAAATATAAGTCTGCAATTAATCTAGCCAAACTAGTTTTCACCAATTAATTCATGTGCTCCAAGCCATACAAGAGAAAGACAGGGCAAAGATAACAACACTGTCCATTCTGTGTCATTCTCTAGCAGCAGCATTTGCCTGGAGGGCAAAGTGTGGGTGGGTAAGGATTTTGTTCATTTCGGTTTGTTATAAGTATTTCTCAAAATTTACAAATTTCTTCATGAAGTGGAGATTTTAAAAACCCAAATGTGGGAGAAAATGAAAGATTTATCCATCCAAGCTGAGGGCTTTGAGGCTTAGTTCTTATTAACCTGGTTTTGGATCCTAATTGTATTCAGCCATATTTGTGGTGCTGAGTTTGGGTTTCTAACTCTCTCTTTTTTCTTTCCATGGAATGGAAAGAACTTGAGGTTTAACAAATTTGAATGGCAGAGAAGCCAAATTCCCCTTTTACTCAGGAGCTGCGATTTGTAGGGGTGTGTAGGCTGGCAGTGAAGGGAGGAAAGGCTGGTGAGGAGCAGCTGCACAGCTGCAATGTCAGCACCTTCCCAGGGATAGGACTGATGAGCCAATCAGTGCCCCAGTGCGGCAGAGCCAAAGGGGCCAACCCACTGGAGTGAAAGCTCTCTCCTCTGTTCTCACTCCAGTTAAACCTCAGCCCCTGAAAGGCAGGTCTCCCGCATGACTTCAAGATTGTAGTTACTGTCATAGAAAGCCTTCTTTCTTTTCCCCACCCCCACCCCAGAATGATGCCACATATGAGGCATTGTAGAGGCTTCCAGGCTAACAACACAGTTAGCCTGCCACCCCCACTCCCCAAAACAAAGTCTTGTCATGTGCAAAGGATTGCCTGGCTTGGAGAGGATTCCCCCCCTCCCCAGTAGCTCAAATTTATCTGATTTGGGGTGGACTGGGGGTGGGGGTGCAGATGAATTTTGGATGAGAAATTGGATGAGAAATTAATGTGATGGTTTTGCATTCTGTGAAATGTAAATAAATCCTAGTCATTATTTCTAAATGTCCATATAGAGGTACGAATGAACATTTTCATGTTTTATGTAGAATTGTGCCCTGTGGGTCTGTTCCTAGCAATGCCCCGGCATGGAGGACATAGAGAACTGAAGGGGAACAATTTAGTACAGAAAAATGTTACAGAAGAAAGGACTGGATTAAACCCTCTCCCTCAGAACCACAGAAACAAGCCAATCCAAGACCTGGGAAATTGTGGGCTACCACAGGTGACTCACAAATGGATTCTAATGTTTTCCAGTCAGTCAGGATGACTTGCAGTGGCAGATAGGTGGAGGCGGGCTCTGTGACTCTGCCAGTCAACAAGTTTATTTTCATTTTATAACAATTTCCCCCGTTGAAATAAGTATCTAAAGCAGCTAAGGGAGGGGATCACAAATAAACATAAAAATGACCAGTGTATCCATGTGTGTGAGGAAACAATAACCTTTCATAAAAGCAGTAACTGTGACTTCTCTGCTAAAGGAGTTTTCATTCTCACCCGGCTGTCTCAATAAATTATCAATCTCTATCCATCCTTCCCTTTCGGTTGCCAATATATGGTGTGCATCTCTCCATACAATGAATGACAGGACACCATCATTAGGTAATCAGAGCACAAAAATGCATGGAATCATTGTTGACTTCTATACATTCTGGAACAGATGTTCACATGATGTAAGCTGGTCTCGTTCAGCAAAGTCAGTAGGCTTGTGATTTTAAAGTAAGAGAGATTAGATCAGCATAGACATGGGTGACTGCTGCGCAAAGGCTTTCAGATGCTTTCGGAACAATGTAACACAACTGATAGGCCTCTGATACCGAAACAAACAATGCCCTTCATACAGAACCAGTCTTGTCAGGCTGAGCCACCTATCAAGGATCAATGTGTGAGCTGCATTTAAATAAATATAAATGCATCTACCACAAAACTGTCATTGGTTAAGTCCATTTACAGTGGGCCCCTATCAAGAATTAGAGCCACTATTTATTTATTTATTTATTACATTTTTATACTGCCCAATAGCCGAAGCTCTCTGGGCGGTTCACAAAAATTAAAAACCACAATAAAACAACCAACAGGTTAAAAGCACAATTACAAAATACAGTATAAAAGCACAACCAGGATAAAACCACACAGCAAAATTGATATAAGATTAAAATACAGAGTTAAAACAGTAAGATTTAAATTTAAGTTAAAATTAAGTGTTAAAATATTGAGAGAATAAAAACTTTACCAAGATAGGACTGAATCTTGCTGCTGTGTGCAAACACGCAGACCACCCAGGGTCCAATAGCCAATGGAAGTATGTGAGAAGGTGGTTTTAGCATGTGACAGTACTTGTGCAGCCTCAAGGCAGCTACTTGCACGGCAGATGCCGTAATGCCAATGTGAATGTCTGCAAAGAAAAGGAGCTCCATATGTACAGCTGTACCCATGGAGGCCTCCACAGGAGACAGAAGACTGATAGCACAGGTTCCCTCTGCAGACATGCTCCCACTTTCTGGAGATGTTTGTGCTGAGTGTAGCGACATCAAGGAGAGGGGCTACATGATGTTAATGCCAGCAGCCATGCTATCCGATGCCACCCCACTTCCACCTTGCATATTCACTTAAATTGTAAGCCGAACACCTGAATAGGGCTCTAGTCTGTTGGAAGTGTGGGAGCAACCCAGCTAACTTCAAAAGGGAAAGAAAAGGGGGGAGAAAGAGAGAGAGAAGTGTCCTCTAATCTGTAGGGCTGTGCATGGACCCCCTGATCTGCTTTGGATCCCAATCCGCAACTTCCGGATTGGGTCCACTTTGGTCCACGTCAATCTGCCAGTGGTCCATTCCGCTTCGCTGTGGATCTCCGGATCCGATTCAGAGCTCCTTTTTTCTCCCATAGACTTGCATTGAAATCCAAACACCTATAACTTTTTTCTGTTAATGTTAGAAACCTCAAAATTGGCACCATGAGAGCTTATCCATGTATTCACATTCATGCCCAATTGGTAGGAAATCCAAGCCTTCACTGATTTTTCAGGAATTTTTTGAAAATCCTACACCCCATTTGCAGAAATGGGATTTACTCTGACATTTTTACAGATACAATCTTGGAAGTGGACACCCTCACATATGCCATCTAGATCCACATTCATGGCAAGCTTCAAGCAAATCCCATCATCCCCTGATTTTGGGCAATTTTTTCCCCTTTTGACTCACCCCAATTCAAGTCCCATGCTAGTTTTCATGTTAGAAACCTCAAAATAGGCACCACAAGAGCTTATCCATGCATCCACCTTGATGCCCAGTTGGAAGTTAATCCGAGCCTCCACTGATTTTTGGGGGAATATTTGAAAAATCCCCCACCCCATTTTCAAAAATTGGATTTACCCCGACATCTGTACAGATACAAACTTGGAAGTGGGCACCTTCAGAGATGCCACCTAGATCCACATTCTTGGCAAGTTTCAAGAAAATCTGAGCATGCTCTGACTTTTGGTATTTTTTTTTCGTTTTAAGCATCACCCCCTAACCCCCATTCATACTCCTTTCTAGAACTCCATCAGTTTTCACGTTAGAAACCTCAAAATTGGCACCACAAGAGCTTATCCATGTATCCACCTTCATGCCCAGTTGGAAGTTAATCCAAGGCTCCAGTGATTTTGGGGGAAATTTTGAAAATCCCCCACTCCATTTTCAGAAATCTAAATATCTCAGGAATTTTTAAAGCCGCAGACAGCTAAATGGGCTTTCCTTATTCGTGGCCATTTCAAAGGAAATCCCAACATGCCATGAATTGGGGAATAGATAAACCTTATGAATCTTCTTCCAAACTTCAAAAATTTACTTGGAACTTCACGAAGTCTAAACAGGGTGAGCGCAGAAAGGACTAATGCCCTGAGTCAAAGCAAAACACACACAAACTGTTCCTGTGAGGAGGGCAAAGAAGAGGAGAGGCAGCAGCGGCGGTGGCTATGCCCTGGCCTGAAGCACTGGGAGCAAGCAGGCAAGTGGCTTGTGGGGATGACCCACACAGCCCGTCTACATCTCCCAGGCACCAGGAGGACAGAGAGGCAGGCAGAAAGGTGCTACACACACACACACAATGTGCCATAGATCTATGGGGAAGTAAGTCCCAGGCAGCAGATCTCAATACCCCACAACGACAACACCCAAGCAGAGGTGGGAAGGTGGGCAAACAGCAGACATTTCTGGGGGCACAAGTAAGTGAGCCAAGGATTGTTTCCACTTTCCAAGTCATCAAAGCCAGTAATGCAAATCAGCCCTGTGAGGCGGGAAAAGCACAGAGAGATGCCTTTTGCATCCCATAACTAATAGCGGGCTAGGAGGATAAGAGCAAAGCTTTGCCTTCCTTGCAAAGTTGATTGGCTGCACTGTGATCACACAGCCATTAGTAAACAATAATAATAATGTTAATAATAGCAGTACTAATAATATTAATATTAATAATAATCAATAACAATAAGAAATTGAACCACAATGAAAGCCTGCCTGACTTCACTGAAGAGGGAAAGCCAGGAGAGCTTTGGCTATGGGGTGGTATATAAATTTAATAAATAAATAAACACAGCATGAGTGGAATTAAAAGCAGCAGTGCTGCTGAATCACAACAACAAGAAGATTTTTTTAAAAGGCTATGTCTGTCTTTTACCGGTAAGAGGAACGTGGACGTGCCCAGGGGGAGGGGGAACTGTGCCAATTTGACTGGTCCTGTCTAGGTACCAGTCTTTCAGAAGCTACCACATACTTCAAATCATGACAGGCATATTAGCTTCACTGGGTAACCTTTGGAGGGTTCTGATGACCCTCCAAGGGCAGGAGTGTGCACTGGGCACGTCCACATGCCCTATGGACGTCATCCCCTTGCACCACATCTATTCAGTTGTTCACCAAGGTTAGGGTGGGTAGCAGTGCTGTGTTTCTATCTGTTATTTATTTACTTAGTAATTTAAGGCTGTGTTTGAGCGTTTGGTGGGACTACTGCTTCAAAAAACACTGGAAAAAGTCCGTTCAGACAAAGAAAGAAAAGTTACCCAGTATCCCAAAATACTAAGTATCCCGTTTTGCTTATTCCCCCCTCTCCAACATTGGGATTGGAGGATGCTTCATCAGATGATCACGGTTGGGAGTTGAATCTGCCTCTCATCGCTTAAAAAAACCTTACCCTCTCCCACTTTAAGCCATTCTAAACAAATAGCAAGCAAACCACAGGACGAAAAAGTCTGAACATCTCCACAAAATGACCCCCAACCACCACTCTCTAAGCACAGCAAGTTTCAGGGAAGTGGGTTTCAAAACAAAAAAAGTTATACGCTAATCTTTTCTGCAATGCAATCCTATGGGGGGAAATATCCAAAATGGCGGGCGGAACGCTTCGCAAAAAGAGGATCAATTCGCTTGTGGCTGCTTCTCTTCGCAATGCCTCGCTAGCCCCCCGACTCATTTCTCCTCTACCTATAATGGTGGTGAAGCCCCCTGCTTCACTATTGCTTCTCCGATCCGAAGAGAAGTGGATCACAGCCCTACTAATCTGTGCTGACCTGTTGCTAGACTGGTACTCTTAGGGTTGTTGACCTCACTTCCTCCATCCTCCTTCTTCATTTTTTTGCCTCTCAGAGGGAGGGGGCATGTCTTTGGGTCTTCCTCCATCTTGAGTTGGGGACCCTTCTATCCAACATGAATTCCCTGCAATAAAAGGCAAGCTTTCTTATTCCTTTGACCAGAGTCTTCAGTGTGATTTATCCAAGGTAAAGGCATGCTCTTTCAGCCGGGATTTCACACAGCTCACACTCATCAGGCTCTTGTTCTACTAACATAGTCTTCATAAGTACGGTGATTTCATCGTAATATAGAGGTCTACACACATTTTCTCTCTTCATTTTCTTTTGATTTTCAACCAATAACAGACCCAAAGAGTGGGTAAAAGCAACTGTGGGTGCCTCTGAAGGTTGAGGGGGCCCACCAGCCTCCCCTCTCCACACACTCCTTGGTGTTGTCTCCCTGGTTTCTCTCCCTGTCCCCCACCACTCTTTCTCTCTCTGTTCAACCCCTGCATGCACTCTCTCTCTCTCTCTCTCTCTCTCTCTCTCTCTCTCTCTCTTGTGTTCTCCCTTCCTTCCTTCCTTCCTTCCTTCCTTTCATCTTTCAGAAGAGCTCAGGCATGCTGCCAAGCAAAGCTGCAGTCACATCCGGCATCTTTATTTCCCCAGAATGCCTCTAGGCCCACATTGAGCTGCCTTAGAGGCTGTCTGGAGCAATGAACATGCTGGGCATGACCACAGCTTTGTTCAGTAGTATACTCCAACTTTTCTGAATGTTTTTTTTTTAATTGAGGTGATTGGCTGTGGTACTCCAGACCTGTTTCTGACAGCTGGCCATAGTGGTGTCAATGAAAGGTAAGATTACTAATCTCCGGGACCACATAAAATGAAAGGGCTGCTTTGCACATGCTTTTTTTTAAAAAAATGATTGGGTTGGATCCAGCCTTAGCCATGCTTAGAGTACATCCCCTGAAATCAAGTGGTTCCCAGTTAGTCATGACTAACATAATTTCATTGGGCCTGTTCAGACGACACTTCAGGCTCTGTGGTTAGTGAAACTGTGGCTCTCTGGGGTTAGAACTAACCACAAGCCATGCTCTCACACACAACACTTTAAGCCACAGTTAGAGCCACTAACCCTGCTGCAAACGAGCTGACTGGGGTTAGTGAGTGAGCAGAGTTTAGCAAAACGCATCACGCAAGACACATTAAACCCTGCTGCTCCAAAAGCCTCCAAAAAGGCCTCCAAAAGCCTTAACCAGCAGGGTTTAAGGTGTCTTCTGGACATGCCTATAGATTTCGGTGGGTCTACTCTAATCTTGACTAAGGCTGGGTCATAGCCATTGTCTCAGTATTAGAATCACCATCACATACAGAAACGTGTTAAGCAATACACTTTTCTTTACAGTACCAATGGAAACTGACCATTTTGCTACCATGCTATGTGGGGAAGTGTTAACTCCATCCACAATGTTCCATTCATGGAATCACAGTGATTTAAAAATTCATACATGCTAAACTGCCATGAGTTTCCCAAGTTAAGATTATCAGGCAAAAATATGGCAGAGAATGGGCATAGGCATTAATTCAATTTTATAATAAAACGTTCCAACTGTGCAAGGTTATGAATTCAGAGCATGGAGCTAAATCATATCTTTAAGGCCTTGGCCAACATGTTCTGAACATCTTGATTTCATCTTTGGAAGGGAAAGAATTCATTGTTTAAGGTCTTAAAAGTACGTTCAAAAATACATTGCAGTAATAGGTAAGCAATCTACCAAAAAGGCTTCCCAAGCATGAAAGTGGAGATAAAAATATCATGCTGCACTACTGAAGAATGTGCCCATGCTGTCTCTTCCCCTAAATTGTCCCTTTTATACTCATTTGTGGCTTTAGTAGGCCAGTTAGGCTATTAAGGTTCCAGGTGAATTATGGTGCAGACAAGAATGCCATTAGAACACTGTTCAAAGGAAAACATTGCTAACAAGTACAGATGGAAAAGAGATAAAGGGACAACTGCAGAAATGGTGTATTACAAATTGAACCCTGATGTATTTTTAGATTCAGGAAACACCTTGAAAGGAATATAAGCAGCTGCTGTTTTTCCAGTTTTCATTCACGATGGGGTGCATCCCTTTTCTGCCATAACGGCAGTGAATGCACTGCTTTATCCTGGATCATGCTTTATCTTGCATCATGAAGCACCTTGACTGGAGCTGCTTTGGATCCTAGCCAAGGGAAGAAGATGAAACAAAAGAAACACCCGTTTGCAACTTATTGTCATCCTCTGCTGATGTTAACTCATACTTTAGCGCACAGGGGGGAAAATGCTGATTTCTCATCCCCGTGGGAGATTGTAGAACGACTTGCTTTTTGTTTGGTAGGGTGACAATTTTCTGTGAGGAAAGGGACAATCTGTGCACTCCAGGCCCTGCCTGTTGCTGCAACAGCACAAAGCTTTGCATCTTAATTGGGCTAAACACAATGCCAGGGTTACACTAGTATGACAGTGTCATCATGATGCTCAACCAAAAGTTAAGGGGATATATATACAATGAAACCATAATATTTAATGTACAGAAAAGTAAAATAAAGATTAACAATAATATCACATTAAAAGTACCTTAGCATATTGCATATGTGTCTAAAACTTCAAAGAAAGAGGCCAAAGACGACGGAAAAAGTCTTCGTCAGTGGCCAATACAGGCTGCTGTTTACTCCCTGCAGGTTTACTGGGGCTAACTTTACAATTCTCACACGTGTGATATAAGATACAAGATGTCACTCCCCTTTAAAAGTATGTCAGGATTCAGCCTTTTACACCGCCTAGGTCATAGCCCATATTGGCCACTGACAAAGACTTTTTCTGTCGAATCGCGTTTGGCCTCTTCCTTTGAAGTTTTAGACATGTAGTGATCTGTGCAATATGCTATTGTACTTTTATTGTGATATTATTGTTAATCTTTATTTTACTTTTCTGTACATTAAATATTATGGTTTCATTGTATATATTCCCTTAACTTTTGGTTGAGCATTGTATTTTTGTTTGTTAAGGATTACACCTTTTCTTGCTCTCTAGTGTCATCATGATGCCATGCATTTCAAGTACCAATGGCAAAAACACACACAACAATAACAGTATACTACAGGGACCTGATCCCACAATGCTTTCCAAGGCTTCAGCCAGCCTGCCATGCTTTCCCCCAGGAGAGGGGGAAACATGTGGCATGGTCAATTCCATGCTTGGGTCCACCCAGCACTTGGGCTAGGGTGTGAATCACTCAGCAGGTGAGCTGGCAGATGGGATGCAGCCCTGTACCATGTCAAACTCTATGCTGTAACCAATAAAGTTGTGGTCAATTTATAAACCAGCATGGCCTCCATGTGGTTATTGGTTCACCTTCCCAGGGTGGCCACCCAATAGGCGCTCTGGACGCAATTCTCCTTACACTTCACAGGATGATACCTAAAATCCATATGATAAAAGAAGCATTACATCTCCAACAATTTTGGTCTTTTCCAGTCCAATTAGGTTTCCCACCTGGTCAGTTTTGGAATCTTTCTGTCTTGGACCCCCTTTCTAAATGGATGGCTGGATGGCAATGTCTGCAACATTTGTTAGAATGTAGATTGGGTCAGGCCACGTTTACAGCTTCAGAGTCTCCATTGTTATTGGCTCATCAGTCAAATCAACCCATGATTCATGTGTATAAATTAGGGATGATGTGAGTGCCTGACTGGGTCCAGGAGTCCAGCAGACCCCCCTGCATCTCCCACCCCCATACCCAGTCAGGCACTCCTGGCATGAGCATGGACCCCCGCCCAAGCACTCACAAGGCCTGTCCGCATGCCAAAATTGTGCACTTCCCCTTCCTGTATCAATGGCAGGTGTCATTGATGCAGGAAGGGGAAGTATGAAATTTCAGCGAATGGCTGCTGAGCGCTCACCAGGCCAAGCTGAGCCTCAGAAGACACTTGCGTGACCCGATGAGTGTGGGCAAGCAGCAACAGGGAGAGTGCCTGTTGAGGCGCATGCAGGCAAGTTCAGACACCCCTAGTATACATAGCTATCATCGGTAAATAAATATGATATTCAGGTTCTAAGACAGGAATGAAATAAAGAATTGAGTTGCCCCATTTTGTCTAATCAATGGATCATAGTTTTAGTGCCTGTACCTGAGGCATCTATGGATCTGTCTTATTCTGCAAATATCTTGTTTCAGGTTTATTGGACTCCACAATGTCTTTTAAATAAGGATTTGTCTAAATTGCATAATTGTTAGAGATGTAATGCACCTAATACTTCATTTATTCATATCTTTTGGCTATGCCCAATAGTTGCCTTCTTTTGGGAGGAGGTCATAATATGGGTAAACTTTGAATTGGAACACTCTTTAATATTTGTCGTCCTAAATTATTTGCCTGTTCCTTGGAAGTTAATGTACGGTCAGCACAAATGGAATTTTCAAGCTCTTTTGACAGCCAAAAGATTGATATTATAACATTGGAAGGACAAATGCTCACCTCCTATAATGCAGTGGATTGAGGATCTAACAGCACTATTAACATTTGAACAGGAGATATATAGATGACATTCACGAATGGACATATACATGGACATTTGGTCTGTTTTTACTGATGTTTAGAAATGCGGAAGGAAGCCGAATGGATTTTTAAGTTCGGCACTGTGCAGCCGAATGGCTTGAATGTGAGTTTAGAATTGGTATCCTTTTGGGGAAAGTGATTCTATGAATGGTCTCTCCTTGCAAATAAACCATCATCGCTGTTCTAGTCTGTGCCTTTAAGATTCATGTATATAAAATGACCTGAAAGGCAGAAGGAACACACCTGTCTGCAGAACTTGATGCCATTGAAGCAGTTTGAATTAGTCACCGGGGATTGAGGTTTGAACTCATTAGTCCTCTTTCGTTAGACTGTTAATCTTTATCATGTATCTGAAACCTTGTATTTGTCTCACAGCAAAATCTCCTCTGGAGGGATTCAATAAAAAACCAGGACGGAAAGATTACTTAAAGTTTTCAATTTTCCCTTACTCCCATGGCATTGCTCGTTAATGGTGGTGAGTCTTAACAGAAAAAGTTTTGGGTCTTATCTGATGCTATTTGAAAACAACAATGTAATTTCAAATTGGATTTCGTTTGTATTATGTATATGTTTTCAGTCTTTACAGATAATGATTTTGTTTTTTCTGAAGAAGCCCAAAACACGACGAAACATGCCTGTAAAAATACTTTGCTTGGCTTAAAGACCTTATCTGGCTTGTATAGAACTTCTCTTCGATTTATGTTCACACCTTCACCCATCTGAAAAAAATACTGTTTATTTGTACTTTATGTATGTGGAACACATATGCTCTGTGTGTAGAATTGTTCAATTCACCATTTTCTGCTTACCTTGTGCAATTACTTTTGTTTTGGGTTGTTACTAATTATAATAGTCCTTGAACAGTTGGGTGCCCTTTAGTATTTCTTCATTGAAGTTTATGCATAAACTCCTTTCTTTTTTCGAACATTGCATTTAATGGAAACTGTTATTTCTATACATATGGCTATACTGTTGCTGAGGTTTTCTTTTCTTTTTCTTCACAATTTGTTTCATCTTGTTTTGTTAAAATTATAATTTAAAAATCAACCAAAAAAAAGTCTACAAATGACAACATGTGGTTGCCTATACCATCCTATCCAGCAGTAATAAGGATTTTAGCATGGGTCAGATGCAAATGTTTGGCAGAATATGTACTAAAATAGTCTTGTCTATGGTCTGAACCAGCTTAACAACCTGCACCTTGTGGTGAATTACAACCTGGTTGTAATACATACACTTTTATTCACCCTCATTTTGAATAAATGTGTTTTGGATCATCTGCAATCCTTGTGTCAAAGCTATGATCATAGGCATGTGCAGAGGTGTGCCAGATGTGCCCAGGTACACCCTAATGTCTTAAGCAATAAGTGCCAAATTGACAGGGCTATTAAGTAGGGATCCAGAGGGAGGATCCAGACACAGTGGGAATGGTCCTCTGGCTGCCCTCCAGCTGTTCTGCCACCATGCCGAAGAACTGCTGCCTCCAAGAGAGCACCGTTTATCCTGGCAGCAGGCATGAGAAGGAATCGCTCTGCTGGGAGCCATGCTCCTTCGGCCTCTAGACCTCTGCTGGAGCAGCTGCACTGACTGACCTTATGCCAACAGAGGTGTGTGTAAATGATACTGGATGCAAAATGTGCCAAAATGTTGCCCATGCAACACCACAGACATCTCTAGCCATCATGTTCCTGAGAGAAAATGAGTTGGATTCTTTTGTTGAAGGTGGTGCTTGAGTTTATGGTTGACTGGTGGGAATAAGAAGGTTTTACAAAATGTTCTACTCTGGACCAAGATGCAAAAAGGATCTGATTGGAAATTTGAATAGCCATATGCCACATTAGGATGGATGAGCAGTTGTTGGCCTTAGCTAGGAATTCTATTCCTGTGTTCTTAAGTGGTGTCTGTTATGTTTTGCAAACACCAGCTAAGATCAACATTGGCATCCGAATGCAAGGCAAGATGTCATCGCTGAGTAAATGAAAGAAGCACTTGTTCCAATGTGATTAGCAATCAAGAGTGCTGAGAATGATGCTTGATTTCTTTGAATTTGGGCCAGCGATGACTTCAGCTGCTCATTCCACGAGCCTACCTTGTGAGAGAGATAAAGCTGGAACATAAGCCTCCAAATGGCAAGTTAACAGGATAGCATATATCAGCTTTAAAATATGCATGACAATTAGAGCTCCTGGTTTCTCTGTAGAGTTTGGACATTTACATAAGTGATTACTCTCCAAATGCTTGCCGATATTTTTGTCCATTGTAAACTTAAGTGGGGTAGTGCCTCTGTTTCAGGCTAACTCTTTCAACTATGTCTATCAAGTCTGCTAGGTGTGTGATGAATACATACACTTCCAACATTCACTTTTTCCAGCCTATCAGAGTGTAGCTAAATCCATCCGCTTAAAGCCACCATTTGGCTTTGGCCTGGCTCGGTCACTAACAAGGAATGCCAAATAACACACGATTAGTGCTGGATAATCAGCTCACAGCCATCTGTTTGGTGAGAGGAGGCTGCGGAACCAGTTTTCCCAATGGGAATATGTGGTTTGGGGGAGGCAAAGAGAGCTCAAAAGAACAATTTGAATTTAGTGCTGGCTGATAGAGTTGCTTAGAGATTTCTGGACAAGAAGCAGTTTGGCTCCTTTCAGTTGTTGCTGTTGCTTGGAGGTGACATTGCTGTGAATCTGTCTTCTATGGGCTCCATCACACCTACTTTTTTTTCCTGGTATGCAACCGCAGTTTTGACCTCTGTTTTATTAGCAGGGCAAGTGCTGGTCCCTTTCACAATCATTGCTGTAGCAGTGAAGTCTCTTTTTACTTGTTTGCTCTCCTGCCGCTATTGCGCTCACCCCATCCCACCCCACCCTGTCCTTCTCCAGTTCATTGGTTCTTGTTATTGATGGACATTGTGATTGACGTGGCAGCCTTCCCCCACCCCCTCCTTGGAGCTCACACACACACATACACACACCTATCTGATTCTGCACAGGGGTGGATTAAGGCAGAATCAGAGAGGCTGGCTGGGGGAATGCTGAGAGTTGTAGGGATGTTTTTCTCTCTAAACATGCATAGGATTGCACCCTAAGTCTCAGTATATACACATAGAATTGCCCTCAACATGTACTTGCTTCTGTGTCCCCAGAATATACCTGGATATTTCTAAACATAAAGACAAAGCCACCCAGATGACTCCAGTGTTCTCTCCTCTGAAAGGAAACTGATCCCTACGAGATGTTGCCTAAAACTTCCTATTTCTCAGGAAAAGAAGAGTGCAGAAACATGTGCATCAACAAATTTAGTACACTGGGCTCATAACACTTTCCTTCAACCATCTTCTTAATCAGTATGCTCCCGCTGCCTGATAAACGTCACCGTCTCACATTCGGGTATGTGCACATTCCTTCACATCTGGCTTTCTGTCATAAACTAGCACTCTCTAAAGGAAGGTTAGAGATATATTTAGGTATACACAGCACACAAATGGCACAATCTGGTGCCCATGTAATGCGTTAAACCTACTGTATCACTGTGATACTGTGTAAGTTTATACGGGTTGAATTATTTATTATTTATATAGAGCTTTTGAGCATAGAAATCTTTATTTCATTGAACCTTGCAATGATTTTGTGAAGTATGCTATTATACGAGAAGTTCCCTTTTAAAAGCTGGAGAACCAGAGCCCATGTCAAGGTCCTTTTGTAAGTGCCACCCTCGCCATTGTTTCTCAAAATACCCTTAGTGAAGTTACATTGGCACTGTCCATTGTTCATACTAATTATATTGGGCCTGTTCAGAAGACAACAAACCCTGCTGGTTAACACTATTGGTTAAGTGGCAGCATTTAAGGTGTCTTGTGTGATGCATTTTGCTAAAACCTGCTCACTCACTAACCACAGTTTAGCAGCTCTAACCATGGCTTACAGTGTTTGGTTAGTGCTAACCCCAGAGAACCACAATTTCACTAACCACAGAGCCTGAAGTGTTGTCTGTACAGGCCCATTCTCTCATAACCAAGGTCTGAAAAGAATTCATAGGCCTCAGCTAGACAAGGGGGGTAGTAGGGCGACAATCTTGCGATTTTATGATCGTGAGACCGTTGCCCTAATTTACACGTGGTGCATGACATCGTGGCTGCCATTTTTTGTTTTTTAAAGGAAATGGAATGCACTAGCATTCGTGCACAAAATGGTGAGTTTTTATTTAAAAAATTAATTTCCCCTCTCCCCCCGCCCCACCCCCGATGGGCACAGAGCTCCTGATTCACTGTAAAAACTCTTTGGTTTGGATCCAGACTTAGTGATACTACAAGTAAGCCCAATGAAGTTTAGTGAAACTAGATTGAACCTATTTTCTTCAGTATAAATCACCTATACTAACAAATTATTATCTCTTCAATAACATGATGCCTTAATATTTGGGGCATGTGATTGCCATTATCATCCAGTATGGTTATTGCGATTTTATATATGCCTGTACGGTCAACAGACTGTTTAACAAAAGACCATCCAATGCAAGAAGCCCATATTAATCAGTTGGCTATAGGGGAAGTAAAAAAATTGTGCTGGACTGTCACTAGCCAACCTGTCTAGAAAAAGTTTAACATCTGATAAATAGAGGAGACTTACATCTAGTCATGATCTGTCCAAATGCTTGTCCTCCCTCAAAATTATCTAAAACCTTTCTTTAGTAATACTATAGGAAGCGTTCAGAAAACAGAGAACATAAGAAGACAGGTGAGTTCAACCTTTATTCTGAAGGGCAGGCATGCAAGCTGACCACTGCGAAATAAGCACCATCATGTCCTGTCAAGGCGTGTTGTGTTTCAGCATGGATCTGCTGAAGAATCAACATTATTGGACTGCATACCAAAATGACCTTTATCAGCAGCACGATTTTCCCAGTCCTTTCTAGCCAGAATGTGCCAGTGCATCCCCACACTGACTGACAAGTATCTGGCAAGGTAACCTTTTCCCCAACCCCTCTTGCCATCCAGTGCATAGTGTTTATCTTTTAGAAAAGATGTCATTCCTCACAGAATCTCAAATAGTATCTCACAGAATCTCTCTTTGGCCTTAGCTACACCTACCTGATAGTCCGCAACGGAGGAGGGAAGATCTCGTGTTGCGATTAATGAAAGATCCCTCCTCCATTTACACCTGAGGTGTGGCTACCTCAGGAAGAGAGGCGTTGCGCCCGCCATTTTTATTTTTAAAGAAGATGGAGTGCATGAACGCTTGTGCACTAAGGGTAGGTGGTTTTTTTAATTTAACTTAATTTCCCTGCTCCCCCCACCCTACCCCCAATGGCCGCAGTGCTCCTGAGGAGTGTTGCGCTCCGTGTGCGGCTCCCAGCTGAGACTGCAGAAAAAGCGGGCCCAAAGGGGAGGGCTCTATCCTGGGGACGCATCATGTGGACGCACAGGGACGATCCCAGGGTTCGCCCCATGATAAAGCCCAGTCTAGCTAAGGCCTCCCTCTCTCTCTCTCTGTATATATATCAATCTGGGGATAATTTAGTAATGCATATGTTTTCACAACAGATATTTATTTATTTAGAATATTTTTGGATCATCCATCCCCTTATGAGTGCTCAAGGAGATGTATAATAAAAATACAAAGATTAAAATTCATAAAAATACAAAATCCTAAAACCCGGGATTAATGATAAAACAGTGTCATTGACTATTAAAAGCTTGGCAAAACAATATCATCTTTATCAGCCATCTAACAGACCGCAAAGAGGAAGATGGCCTATTCTCCTGAGGAGGGCATTCCAAAACTGGGGTGGGATATTATGATATTGGATTCTTCAAATATAACTTTCTGAGGGGCTGATAACCTTAGATCTTATTCAAAAGAAGGAGGGAGACAGCTAGGAAGAACCACCAAGACTCTGAAATCAGATTTCTTTCAGTAGCTGTAGTGGAGCTGGGGGTGAAGGAGAAAACTCCTATTGGGATCTGGAGGGCTGATTGACAAGTCTCCTGTGAGGTACTAAAGGGTCTGGCAGGTCCGAACATTCAGCTGTTGGGGTAATGGGCAGGATATCCTTTCTCAGGTATTGAGACCTACAGTGCCCCTTTCCTCTTCAAGCTCCAATCAGAACAGTAGTGGCTTATGCCTCCCAATTGGGCAGTAGTAGTTTATCACGGTCACAAGACCAAAGTAGAATAGCACTGTGGGCATGTGCCCTCCACAGTCTTTAGTTGTTGCTTTTTCTAGTCACCTGTACTTATGGGTGGTGTTCCTAATAATCAGCAGTGCAGAGTCTCCCCCGTCCCCTGCAATAACTGCCCAGGGATTTTCCCTCAGGCTTTTCTTGTCCTGTCTGGGAAAGGGAGTGAGGAGGTTATAAAAGCAGGGCACTGTTTTTGCCCAGTTTCACTTTTATTGCTTGGTGGTAGTTGTGCACTGAATCCTCTGTGGACTTATATGGGAGTAATTCCCAATGAACTCAGTGGGCTTGCTTCTGAGTAGACATGCAAAGGATTGCACTGTACATGTTCTAAAAGCCAGACAGAGCTCACGGGCAAAAGGGGTTTAAAAGGGTTGTTTTTAAAATGCCTCTCCTACTCTATTTGCACCCCAGTTGGCTGTGTTTCGTGTCCTGCTGTCAATGCTACACCCCCACCTTCTTCTGGCTTCCTCAGTTGGGGCACCCAGCCTCCAACATCTGTGCACCTACTTCTCCCCTATATTTGTGATGCCTGTCTAAGGGGTGTCAAGCACACAAAGCCATGCACTTAAAATAGTTAAAAAGGAATTCACATTTTAACAATAGTATCTTTTGATTGATTGATTACATTTATATGCCGCCCCATAGCCGAAGCTCTCTGGGCGATTTACTAGAATGGGGAAAAAGCAGCACCCAATCTGTTAATGGTTAACTAATCCACTACATAATATTTTTTGTGACTTTGGGTTTGCACATTAACAAGGTGCACTTTTGCCACACCAGCTGAATGTTCTCCCTGCCCCACAGCATTTTGCACCTCAGTAGCTTTCGCACGAAGGCTATTTCAGCGGATCAGAATGCATGTTGATCTGATTCTGTTTCCTCATCTGAGCGTCTGCTTTCCCATTGATTGACTCTAATTAATATGCTTGTGCTCAGACTCTATAAACCACTGTCAATTTTATTCCTTGTCAATTTGGATCGCTGAGCCGCTGCTCCCAAAAGCGGATTTGTGGCTTAGATTGCAAGGCAAGGTGTTTATCCTCAACTTGACTCCATTCTCTCTCCCGCCCCCCCGCTCTAGTATCACAGCTCTGATTTTCCTCCCACTGTGTCTGAAAGGCTGAAAATGCTGCTGAGAACATGCAAGCTACCAAACAAATTTAAATTTAATTGTTTTGAGAAACGGAGCTTCTCTCTGGCAAAAGAAATGACAAAGATACTGCCTGTGTGAAATTAAATGGGGAGTTACATGGAAAGGTCAGGAAAGCAAGGCAAGTTTATCATTCATGCAAATAATTGCTTTTAAGTAATGCTAAGAATTCCTTGTGTCTTCAGTTTTGCCTGAAGTTCTACATAGTGGTGCAGAAACTTAAGCCCGGTGGCCAAATCCACCCGTCGGGGTGTGTGTGTGTCCCAGTCCGTCCCTTTGGCAGTTCCCCAGCCTTTGTGCAGTTTCTAAAAGCTTGCAAGGCCTCTCACACCAAGCAGGATTTGAGAATGGTTTGAAAACTAAATTGTCCATGGAGTTTTGAAAAATGGAGTGTGATAGACAATCAGTGGCCCAATATCCAGACCCGTTTCACTCAAGGTTTTACAGATCACCTACCTAGCCACAATGGAAGAATTTTTGCATGTTTAGCTTCTTCAGAGGCCCTGCTCCAAATGCCCCTGGGAGGCAGGTGGCTACTAGTGAGAGGGCCTTCATCTAATTACCTAGGAAGGTTGTGAGCTCTCCCACACTAGAGGCCTTCAAGAGGCAGCTGAACAGCCATCTGTCAGGGATGTTTTAATGTGGATTCCTGCATTGAGCAGGAGGTTGGACTCGATGGCCTTATAGGCCCCTTCCAACTCTACTATTCTATGATTCTAATGGCACCACAGCTGTGGAAAAACCTTTCCAGTGAGGCTCACTGGTGCCGTCTTTGTGTTCTTTTCAGCACCAGGTGAAGACCTCCTTGTTCTCTCAGGTCTTTAAAATCTGTGATCTTAAAATCTGTATTTATTTATTTTATCCCACTGTTCATATTGCATGGTTTTGGCTCTCTCCAAAATTGTTTCGAACTGGGATTATTTGCACATGTGTGAACACACTAACTTCAAAATGCGGATGATCTGTTTCTTTATTTAATTTTTTTTTATCTCCTACTGTTCTGGCAGATAACAAGCATCCAATAAGTGAAAATTAATTCATAATAAAGATAGCATTCTTTTTAAATGCAGTGATGATTTATTAAGACCCTGCGAGAGCCCAGCTGCCATTCAAAAGAGCCACTGCCACTCACCAAACAAACACACCTGGGCAGGAATTAAGGTCACTGCCATGATCACAGGCATCAGTAAAGCCACTATTGTGGCTGTGATGGAGGCAGGGATGGTGATGCCTCCAGGCCCTCAGCAGGAGCCTGAACATGCCAACGCCCGATGCTGGGCCAGAACCAGGGCCAGATAGCAGCAGATGTTTGGGGCATTTCCTCACCTGGGCAGCTGGACAATCCGCAGCTCCTGGCTCTTCTTGATGGCTCTTCCTGACAAACGTTCTGAGGGGATGATGATGGGAAAAAATGAGTGACAATGGTAGTTGCATGAAACAATTAAAGAAATAGAGGGACTTCATCAGTACCAATACCATTGCAATAGCAGGAGGCTCCAACACTCTGCATAAGAGCTGAGATCCAAGAAATGAATTAAACAAATTAAGGCCATTGACAAAGCCATGTTTTCCCCTATTTACATTTTGTTTCTGATTCTCTAGTATTTTGCTGTAAAGGGGATGGTAGCTCCAATCTCTGACACTGTTCCAGGATCTGCTTGATCATTCTGCTCACAAAAGGCTCATTCATGAAGGTTGGAGGAAGGGTGCAAAAATTGGATTAATAAATTCAGCTCTATGCTCTCTTCCAAAGTACTAGCTCTCAGGGAGTGGGGGGAGGGAATGACCTTTCCAAATGTAACCTGGTGCTTTATGTCTTCTTATATGCTCAAAAACTGCCTCTCTGCTTTAAAATATTATGGTTTTAAATATATATATACACACACACACACACACACGCACATATATATATATATATATATATATATATATATATATATATATGATGTGGTCTTCAGCAAGGCACCCCACTTTGGGAGAAAAGCCCAGTTGACGTCTATTAATAAACACAGGGCATGTACCAATTCCATTGTAATCTGGTCCACTTGCCAGAGGCTAAATAAGTTAAAAGGAAACCCTGTAGGCACAGAAAGATCAGGGAAACACTCAGTAACAGCTCCATTTGGAAAACTGCCTGCCAGCCTCGAAAGTGATATGGAGTCTCAATATACGCAAAGATGGATTAATGTAATATCTCCTGCCCTCCAAATGTTCCAATCGAGACAATTCTCTGGCTCTGCGAATGGATTCAGTCATTCAACCCTAGACAGCCCTTTTCAGAACACTGAAAAGGAAGGTGACCTTGAACATTATTATTTATAAAGTCAGCCGAGGCATTTAGCATGTTAAGCAGGCCATTGCTCGTAAACTACAGATTAACCCACATCTGGGAAGATAAATCTTACAGCACTAGTTAGCTGCAGTGTGTTACACAGCCAATGTTTTTCTATGATGCAATCAACTGAAACAACCCATTAAAGGTGTGTGTGTGTGTGAGAGAGAGAGCAGTCATTTCATATTTACCACAGTTGTGACTTATTATGTCGGCACAGAAATTAAATCCTACTGACAATGCAAGTTCTCATTGCAGTTAGCTGTAAGAATAGGGTTTTATTTACTGATAAACCTCCTTAACAACCTTCTGTGTCTCCTGCATCCCAGCCCCCTTGTCAGTCAGCATTATGGATATGTTCTAAAAGTAACCTTCACAGGGGGGAAATGCACTGCTATCCTTTTTCTTGATTTTCCCCTAGATCATGGAAATATCTAGATACCAGACATTTTATTATGTAGATACACTAGCTTAATTTTGCCTTTGCTCATAGTCTACTTCAAACCTGAATGTCACCTTTCCTTTGTAAGCCTCATTGCAACAATGATAGTCAATGGTGTCAATAGTCAATAGCTGACAATGGACCAGTTCAGATGATCGCCATAGCCCACTGTGGCTTATATAACCCACAGTGGGTTGCAGTATGCCAAGACAGCCATTGTGAATATTCAAGCTGTGGGTAGGCAGGCTTATTGTGACGTCCAAACCCAGTAGAGACTGGGTTGCCGCCATGGTTAACAAATTACCTAAACCCCCAAAACAGCCCATGGGTTGTGGGTGGTTAGTTAACCACAACAACAACCCACTCTTGCAGGTTTGGATATCACAATAAGCCACAAAAATCACCTACAGCAATTGCATGAACCAGGCTTCGCATGATCGCTGAGTGTGGTTGCCATGGCTTATTGTGATGTCCAAACCCGGCCAGGATGGGTTCTTGCCATGGTTAACAAACCACACAGAACCAATGTGGGTAGTTTTAGGGCTATTTTAGGCCCAGCATGTGCTGCAAACCACAGTGGCCTGTCATAGAATTCTTTACATGGTCAAGAGACTGGACACAACTCAGGTAGCATTCACTCTCCAGTTGCTTTATTGCAGCAACACAGAGAACACACGTTGCAACGGAACTCTCTAATACAAGGAAAAAAGAACAAACCACCCAACACTTTTATAGATTTCTACAGCCTCCATATGTAATTAGAGCATGCCTTATTGCAGAGGTCAATTGTCCAATCACAAAGCTTAACAATGTTTTAAGCATGTCATAACCTGTTGCCTGGTCACATGGGAAGTAGCTGACTTATACATTCTGTAGCTCCCTTTCGCTCCCATCCTCCACATGTCTCAGCCTTAAGAAATAATAGCTGACCATACATTTCCCTTTGCACCATATTCTTGGCCATGAGAGACAGACTCTTGACATTCTACATTCCCCTTTTGCCTTAGCACACAGGGTGGAAAAACAAGGCAAACTTATTTAGGGGTTAAAATGAATTTCCACTACAGGCCTAAAACAGCCCATTGATTCTGTGTGGCTGCTAACTTCCCCAACAAACCACCCTTGCTGGGACTGGACAGCACAATAACATTTGAAATAGGCACCTGACTTATTTAAGCCGAGCCTCATGTGGTGCAGAGCGGTAAAGCAGCAGTTTCTGCAGCTGAAACTCTCCCCACGGCCTGAGTTCAATCCCAGCGGAAGCTGGTTTCAGGCAGCCGGCTCGGGTCGACTCAGCCTTCCATCCTCCCGAGGTCGGTAAAATGAGTACCCAGCTAGCTGGGGGAAAGGTAATAATGGCCGGGGAAGGCAACGGCAAACCACCCCGCTATAAGGCCTGCCAAGAAAACATCAACGAAAGCTGGCATCCCTCCAAGAGTCAGCAATGACTCAGTGCTTGCACGAGAGGTTCCTTTCCTTTTTTCCTTATTTAAGCCACCATGGCTGAAGATGATCATGTGAGAACCCATCCATATAATTTAAATTGGCAGAACTCAGCAAGAACTGCACTAGGTGATTCTGGTGGTTGTTTAGTTCAGCTTTAACTCAACTGCTCCATTGTTGTTGTTTAAAATAATAAATTGTTGTACCTGTGCATACTTCTGGGATCTCTCGGGCATGCAGAGTTCCCCCTTGTGTGGGGGTGATGTTGCATAAGCATCAGCACTTACCCCTATTTTGGGTACGTAAGCATCGTCACTCACCCTTGAACTCGAGAAATAGAGAGAATGATCCTAACCCCGGAAACCTTGGAAAACAAATAAAGGGAGCAGGATGTTCTTTAAAAACTGAAACTTAATGTGGGAACAATCCACAAAGTACAGAATAACTGACAGACAGGTTTGTTATACTTTTATTTGTTCAGATAAACATTTTGGAGTTATGTTTTCTAAAGTCATCCTGCTTGGATAGGGTTAATTTGTAAGGGGGTGCTGGAAGCGGCCTAATTGCCTTCTGCATGGCTTGACGTATGCTCTCCACAGGTAGTTAGTTAATTGCAGACATAGTCATTGCTGTTAAAATTTGCCTGTGGTTTTCCTATGTAAGAGAAGCAGCCAATGTAAAATTGTACATTTCAGGGCTGGCTTTTATTTCTTTGGAGGGTGGTACTAAGAAAACGCTCCCTTTTCACTACATAACACATCACTTTAGAATCATAGAATTGTAGAGTTGGAAGGGGCCTATAAGGCCATCAAGTCCAACCCCCTGCTCAGTGCAGGAATCCACCCTAAAGCATACCTGACAGATGGCTGTCCAGCTGCCTCTTGAAGGCCTCTAGTGTGGGAGAGCCCACAACCTCCCTAGGTAACTGGTTCCATTGTCGTACTGCTTTAACAGTCAGGAAGTTTTTTCCTGATGTCCAGATGGAATCTGGCTTCCTGTAACTTGAGCCCATTATTCTGTGTCCTGCACTCTGGGATGATCAAGAAGAGATCCTGGCCCTACTCTGTGTGACAACCTTTTAAGTATTTGAAGAGTGCTATCATGTCTCCCCTTTATTCACCCTGTGAGGATATTCTGCTATAATAATTTATTTAAATCCATTTTTATGCTGTTATACTGTGCAAATGACAAAAGGGGTGAGCTAAATTAGGAGCCCATAATCCAACAGAGACTTAACTACATGTAAACCCAAGTACATCTAACTCGCTGTTGGATAGTGTCCAGCATTTGTAAGTACAATATGTAATTACTGCATGGGAATTAAAGAATCTGAAGTAAAATCCAAGAGAATAGTACTTAATATCCAAGTTAGTTGGCTTCTGGAAAAAACAGTGTTTTACCCAAGACATCTTGTTTGTCCATTCCATCCTGTGTTGGTCAGGCTGCATCTGGAGCATTATGATCAGCTGTGGGTAAGAAGGACACTGACATACTGAAGCATGTGACTCAGATGGTGTAAAACAGTCTTCTCCAACGTGGTGCCCTCCAGATGTTTTGGACAAAATCCCAGAAGCCCCAGCAGCATGTCCAATTATCAAGAATGCTGGGAACTGTCGTTCAAAACGTCTGGAGGGTACCAGGTTGAGTAAGGCTTGTCTGAAAGCCAAGTTCTAAGAGGAATGGTTGAAAGAGCTAGGAATGTTTCACCTGGAGAAAAGGACATGATAGCATTCTTCAAATACCTGAAGGGCTGTCACGCAGAAGGTGGGGGGGTGGGGGAGAACAGTTTCCTGTTGCTTCAAGGTAACAGAACTAGATTCAATGAGTAGAAATTGTAGTGAAGAAGATTTCAGCTAAATGTTAAGAGGAATTTCTTATAGTAAGACCTGCAACAGAGGATCATACTGGCTCAGGAGGTGATGGTATCTCCTTCACTGAAAGTATTTAAGTAGAAGCTGGGCAGCCATCTATCAGCCATCTATCAGGGATGCTGCAGTTTGCATCCTGCATTATTGGTCCTGCATTGATCAGGGGTTTGTTCTTTAAAAAATGTAAATAAAAGGGATGATCCACAAAGGAAGGAATAACTTACGGTATGTTATATGGTCTCTTCCAAATCTATGAAAGATCTATGTTATATGGTCTCTTCCAAATCTATGAACAGGCCCATTATGTAATTACCCTAAGTTCCTCCCAGGAGATCAAGGTAATGTACAAATTCTTTTCATTATTATTATTATTATTTATTTATTTATTTATTTATATAGCACCATCAATGTACATTTTACCCTTACAACAATGTTGTGAGATTACGCTACAAGAGCGTGATGCACCCAAGGTCAACCAGTGAGCTTCATGGCTGATTAGGGATTTGAACCTGGATCCCACCAGCATAAGAATCTAACCATTATACCAGCCTTCCTCAAAATGGAGCCTTCCGGATGTGCTGGAAGTCTAACACAGCTGGAAGGTACCAGGTTGTAGAAGGGTACACCAATACCCACACTGGCACATTTACAGCTGACTTTATTTAGGTTGTATCAAATATTTTCAAACACTTCAGTATATCTTTTAGATGTTTATCTTTTACCATGGGGAACTCTTCCTTGTTTCCTTCTTTGTCTCATTTCCATTGGCAAGTTTATTGCAAATATGAGTAAATGCATCATATAAACCAGAGAGCTACAGCTATGGGTTGGCATAGAAATGTAATAGATTATTATTATTATTATTATTATTATTATTATTATTATTATTTATTTATTTATATAGCACCATCAATGTACATGGTGCTGTACAGATAACACAGTAAATAGCCAAACCCTGCCGCAAAGGCTTACAATCTAATAAGTTGTAGTAAACAATAAAGAAGGAAGGAGAATGCAAACAGGCACAGGGAAGTGTAAACAGGCACCGGGTAGGGTGAAGCTAACAGTATAGAGTCAGAACAAACTCAGTATTTGAAGGCTATAGGGAAAAGAAAAGTTTTTAGCTGAGTTTTAAAAGCAGTGATTGAGTTTGTAGTTCTCAAGTGTTCTGGAAGAGCGTTCCAGGCGTAAGGGGCAGCAGAAGAAAAAGGACGAAGCCGAGTAAGGGAAGTGGAGGTCCTTGGGCAGGCGAGAAGCATGGCATCAGAGGAGCGGAGAGCCCGAGCGGGGCGATAGTGTGAGATGAGATAGGAGAGATAGGCATGAGCTAGACCGTGAAGAGCTTTGAAGGTCAGCAGGAGAAGTTTATATTGGATTCTGGAGTGAATTGGAAGCCAATGAAGAGATTTCAGAAGTGGAGTGACATGGTCAGAGCGGCGGGCCAGGAAGATGATCTTAGCAGCAGAGTGGTGGACAGAGACCAGCGGACTGATGTGAGACGAAGGAAGGCCAGAGAGAAGAAGGTTGCAGTAGTCCAGCCGAGAGATAACCAGTGCGTGAACGAGAGTCTTGGCAGAAGAGACAGACAAAAATGGTCGAATCCTGGCAATATTATACAGAAAGAAACGACAGGATTTAGCTACTGCCTCGATGTGAGGAGTAAAGGAGAGGAGGTATGATGATGATGATGATGATGATGATGATGATGATTACCTATTCATCCAATCAGTTTGTATTTTAATCCCCTGTAATCTCCTCAAAGAACTGGGTTATGATGCATCTGATAAATTGCAAAATAAACAACTACACTGATATGATATGGTGGGTATAATAGTTCTATTTATTTAGGTATTTCATTTAGCCATTTTGGTTGAGGGCTGCTGAAATCAATAAAACCCTGAATGCAGTGAAATTTATGGTAAATATTCTGATCCTCCTTCATGACGATGCCAAGTGAGTCACACAAGGCTTGGAAAAGAATTTCATTTAGTCATGCGAATGGTAACATATACAGCTGCTCATAACAATCTGTGCAGATAATAATTGCTGGATATATATTTTTTTCATCTTAAAAAAAATATGATTGGAAAGGCTTCATACCCATAGACTCTGGGTTGTTGTTTTGTTTAGGGGCAACAACTGTTAATGAGTAGCTGAAAATCCTGCAGTGTTCTGATATTAAATTGGAAGCCATCAAACCTAAACTCTGCAATTCCTCTGTTGCAATTACTCATTCAGCTTTTCTTGGCACCATTGTTAGAGACAAAGGCAGAGTTGAAAAAGAAAAAAAGAAAAGAAATACCTTAATCGAATGCTAAATTATGAATTATGGAGATCAAAATTTGCATTTGAGAAGAACGAAAGTTTGATGTTTTTTTTATTTTTAAACTGCCTTCCATCATCCTTCTAAAAAAAAACCTGAGAGAGCAGCAAAGTGTCCCTGCTGTGCAGCCCTGGAAACTTACAGATCGGGATTGTTCTTTTTGGGATGCTCTCTGAAGTTTCTGGCCCCACAGGAAGTTTCTTTATAGATTTCTGTCGCTTTAAAATTATCCCTCTACAAAACAGTGCAGATGTGGCCTGTTGGTGATGTAAGAGCCAAGAGAAGGAAATGGGACAAAGCCAGAAATTGGTCTCCCAAAGTATTGAGGGAGGCATACTTGGATCGTGAATTGAAGCTCCAAACTTGTACCCACTCACCTGAGAGTAAACTCAATGACACTTATTTCTGTGTAATTGTGTACACGATTGTGCTGTGAAGCTATATTTTTTATACAGAAAGAATAGATGCATTTTTCTTGATAAATTGAAAGCAGCCAGATTATCGGAGGAGGGGGCAGTGCTGTAGTGACTCTGGAAAACAAAACAAACAAAAATATTCTTTGCTGTTTTTTGTTGTTTATTCGTTCAGTGAAGACCCTTCATCATGATTGCTATAGAGATAGTGGAAGGATATCCCCAAGCTAACCTCCAATGTAAACAAACCTGAGCATAGTGATGGCCATCAATCTGGATGACAAATCCCTGGAGGAGGAGGTTATCTACTAGTCCCGACGGCTAGGTGTTACCTCCAGTAACAGAGGCAGTAAGGCTATATACACCAGCTGCTGAGGAACGTGGGTGAGAGGGTGCTGTTGTTGCACCATCTCCTGCTTGTGGATCACTGGTTCTGGATCCAACGAGTTTCTTGTATGAGCAGAAGCACATCAGTTCCCGCAAGGGAGGGGAAGCCCCAGATTTCAAGCTCCATCACACATTGGAAGAAACACTGGCTAATGCTTGCTACCATCACTTCTCCATGGACACTCAGTTACTTCCTGTTTTCAAAGGTGCACGAGGGCCATTCAGTTCCTCCTTGTGGAACATGCTGCTTCTCCCACACACAGCAGGAAAGAGCAGCAACTTCGGTTTAAAAAATATTTTGGCATTTTCTGGTTTTTCTTGCGGCTCAAGGAAGACCAGAAGGCAGACAACGTAATGTGAGCGACCTCCAAGGAATCCATGAGTGCCCAGTAACGAGCGTGCAATAAAATGCTCGCTGGATGGAGCTTTTCTACTAGTTCCTCTGCCTAGCTACAGCTCTTCACACCATATATCACACCATTCCAGAGGGTTCTTTGGTCCTCAGGACAGGTTTTTCAGGAGCTGCAGGAAACTGTAGTGGGAAGGAGGAGGGGAGAAGCTATGATGTACAAGCAAAACTGTACTCATACTTCTTTGGATCCAAGCTGGAATCTAACATTTATAACCAACCTTCTCCAACCTGGTGTCCTTCAACTCCCAACAATCCCAACCAGATGCTGGGAGTTGTGGTAAAAAAACATCTGGAGGGCCCCAGGTTGGCATAGGATGATTTATCCCAGGGGTGGGAATAAGGTATTTATTATTTATGTATTTATTTATTGCATTTCTATACCACCCAATACCCGAAGCTCTCTGGGTGGTTCACAAATATTAAGATCTCCAGATGTTTTGCATTTCAGCTCCAAGCATTCCTGACCATTGCCATGCTGGCCAGGGCTGATGGAAGTTGAAATTCAAAACATCTGGAGAACTGCTTTCTGCCCACCCCTGATTTATACCATCCACTTCTTATAGTGTCAAAACATGTGGAGCACATTAACACAACTGATAGGGTATGCATTATTATTACTACTACTACTACTACTACTACTACTACAAGACATTTTAAAAATGCATTAAAATATCATTTGAAAATCATCTTTTGCAAAAGCTTATGAAGTTCAAAAACTGACCACCTTTACACCTGTTCATCGCTTCTCGGCCTTTTGGCTAAGATCAAGTGTAGTACACCTGTTCACTAAGTCAATAGACATCATACATGATACAAAGGTCCCTGGGGTTATTTAATTATAAATAGATGGTGATCTCTGGCTGAACCATGTCATTCTCAAGAACATTTGCAATTCCAATTGTTCCCACAGGGTGGTGACCCATCACTGCTATTGATGATCCTCAGCAGCCAAGGACTTGAATGATGAGAAGATGGTAACCCATACAAAACACCATACTGCATACCCCTTGTTCACATACTATAAAACAAGCACACCTATTTTTCTTTCTTTCAGTTATTAGAATATATGCACTATGAAGCAGAGAAGGAACCTGGCCATGAAAAAGGATTATTGGATGCCATTGGACTCCAGAGTGTCAAATTATTATGTCTCATCGAGTCACTATTACCAGAATATGACTCCAGTTTACCTACCTTCCATGATGTGGAAACAGATGTGGATACAGAACACTCCATGCCAACAAAGTGGAGTATACAGAACCAATAGACTAGAACAGTGCGGAATAGAGCTGTCACTTGGCTCAAAATTAACTAGCCCAGTTTGCATGTAATGCTAAACTATACTGTAGTATTGCAATATGTAGTAACAACTGTAACATAATATTACATTTCCACCTCTCCTCTGGCAGAGTTATTAAGAGGAGATCCATAGCTTTTGCTTCTTTTAACTAACTTATTTATTATTATTATTATTATTATTATTATTATTATTATTATTATTATTATTTTATATTATTTTCCTGCCTTTTGCACAATCCTGGGCCTCAAGGCAGTGTTACAAAATTAAAACATTCAGTTAAAACCTATAAATAAAAATATACAGAAGTTAAAATATATTAAATACATTCCAGTCTTAAAACATTTAAACATTTTGCCAAAGGCCTGATGGAACAAGAAAGTTTTTGCCTGCCTCCGAAAATACATCAAGGAAGGAGTCAGTCTAGCTTCCCTGAGAAGAGAGTTCCAGAGCACTGGAGCAGCCACCAAGAAGGCCCTGGCCTCTCCTGCATTCCCACCAGTCATGCCTGTGATGGTGGTGGGACTGAGAGAAGGACTTCCCCTGAAGATCTTAAAGCATGGGCAGACTCATAAGGGAGAATAGTTGTGGTTAGTTACTGTGGTGTGGTTACTGTTAACTATAGTTAAGGTAAACAAGCCAGGATCAGCAACTAGAGTTTTGTTTCACTAACACTAACTACAATTTATCTGGGTTTCACACGTAATGAGTAAATGCGTTTAGTTGAAAACAGAAGCCAAAGTGCCCACCAGAGAGGGAGAGGGGCGTGCTCATGCACACCAGGCTAAACTGTGGTTTAATGTCTTGTGCAAATGCAACTACTGCCTCAGTCCCTGAAAGGACCTGATGGAATCTGTGGATGTATTCCATTAGGAACAGAGGAGGCTGTCTTGTTGGTCCATCTACCTCAATATTGTCTAAACGGACCAGCAGCATCTCTACAGGCTTTGAGAAAGGAGCCTTTCCCAGGCCTACCTGGAGGTGCTAGGGATCGAACCCGTGGCTTTCTGCATGCAGAACTACAGCCCTTTCCTTGCAGGAGTTCCAAATCATCACACTCTGTGGTGATGTCACGGGCAGCGACACCATTTTATTTCCACCATCTACATGTTTGGCTTTGGATGGTGGGAAAATATGTAGAGAGACTCTCAATACCTTTTCTCCTGCGTGTATTCAGCTGTGCCACAGCACTTTGAGAATCAGTCCCATTTGTGCCACTTAGGAAGCAAACCCTTTAAAGAAATTAAGCAATCCAGGCAAATGATGTCTCCAGGGCTTCAGTATTTTAAATATGCAAATTATTTCATTGATTTCTTGGAAAATGCAGCATATTAAAACTCCTTTGCTTACCCTTGCCTTTGAATTATCAGAAGGTGACAAAATGGATGATACCTATTGACTTGCAGTAGTAAATCACATGATGGAAAGGCCTTTTATATTTATAATGCATATATTTGTTCTCGGCATTGTAACTCTCTCTCTCTCTCTCTCTCTCTCTCTCTCTCTCTCTCTCTCTCTCTCTCTCTATATATATATATATATATATATATATACATATATATATATATATATATATATATATATATATATATGTATATTTATTTATTATCAGAAGGCTATTTATAACTGATATATGGCAAGGACATTTGTATGATGACAGGCTATCTGTGACTCCTTTGCCTTCCTTTTTTCCCATTAATGCTGGTTAAAGAATGAAAGCAATTTTATACAGAAGCTTCCTCCACACCTAAATAATTTTAACTGCATAATCATCAGAATGCTGCATTATCTATTCCCCTTCTTGCATTAATTATGTTCATATTTGCATTCACAAAGCAGCCTTATCGGAATTCAATTCAAATTACTATCTTTGCATAGGAGAGAAGCTCTCACCTAGCTCATCGCGGGGGTGGGGATAGGCTCCCTTCTGTGTATTTTATTGAAAAGGCACAATATCTGGAATAAGAGGTGTGCAAGAGCCCAGCTGTGTCAGAACTTCCACAGATTCCATTCATTTTCCTGGGAATTGTGCAGGAACTTCCTGGTGTCCTGTGCCTAAAGTGCCTCAATAATGCTCTTTTTGAAGCTCATAAATGAAAATAATTTTCCTTGACAGTGGAAGGTGTATATTTTTATCACAGAATTTGATTAATATCTAATTTTCCTGTACAGTTCATTTTAAGATTCATTCTATGCACACGTAACTCCGGCGTGAGACCTATTGTACTCAGTGGGAGTTACATTGAGTAGACATGTGTAGGGTTGTACTGTGAAGCATTTTAATCAAAGGGTGACTAAAATTATTAAGGGGCTGGAGCATCTCTCCTATGAAGGAAGGCTATGTCAACTGGGGTTGTTTAAGTTGGAAAAAAGGCGGCTAAGGGGAGACACGATAGAGGTGTACAAAATTATGCATGGTGTGGAGAATGTGGATAGGGAGATATTTTTCTCCCTCTCTCAAAATACTAGAACCCAGGGTCATCCCATGAAGCTTATTGGTGGGAGATCCAGGGCAAATAAAAGAAAGTACTTATTCACAGAGCACATAGTTACATTACGGAACTCACTACCACAAGATATAGTGATGGCCACCAATTTGGATGACTTTAAAAGGGGGTTGGATAAATTCCTGGAGGCGAAGGCTTTCAATGGCTACTATCCCTGATGGTTGTGTGCTATCTCCAGTATTTGAGGCAGTAAGCCTGTGTGCACCGGTTGCTGGGGAACATGGGTGTGTGGGGGGGAGGGGGTGCTGTTGCACCATGTCCTGCTTTATTGGTCCCTGGCCGATGGCTGGTTGGCCACTGTGTGAACAGAGTGCTGGACTAGATGGACCCTTGGTCTGATCCAGCATCAGGGCACTTCTTATGTTCTTATTTTTGAGTAGACGTGGATAGGATTGCACTGCAAGTAATTTGTCAAATTCTTGAATATGGGGTACTAGTTGTCAGCCATTCAGTCATATTAAGGTGGACCATAAGAAAGATTTCTGCTTTTCAATAGGAAGGTATAAAAAATCCGTTTCACTCTTTCTGGAACTGAATATCAACCTGAACACAAGGTGTGGCTGAAGTCTTTGAGCTAGTTGCAATGCCATTCATAGAACAAATAGAAGTATGTTCGGAAAATGCATACATTTGAAAATGTGCATTAAAAATAGTAGTTTTGAAAAATGCATACGAATGCACTTTAATCGATGGGAGAAAAATGTGCACTATTAATGTGTACATTTGGAGAAATGCCCTTGAAAATGCACACATGTTTTAACGCAACAAGCTTGCTATCTGATACAGACGTGAGTCAGAACAAGCTTCAACGTGGAACTCGGCAAGTTAGTTTTGCTGATCCACATGTCCCTACTTTTCAATCAAGCATGAAAGAACAATGGTCTCAAATGTTTGAAGTTGTGTGCTTCAGTTATGAAAAGGCAGGGAAATATCTAAAATCTTACATGCTGCGCAAATGCATTACGTTCTTTCATTGAACTTAATGTAATCAGAAAGCTTGAAGGAGTGCTAAATCACTAATTTCTTGGCCATTTAAGAATTACAGTTAACGTCTGAGAGGAGAGAATAAAAGGATTTTACAGCATGAAATATCTAATCACTTCCGGGAGGCATTTTTAAAATGCCACTTTGCCTGTCCTGAAACATCGTGCATTAAAAGGAAATTGAATCAATAGAAGAATTCATTTGCCATAAAAGTAAGCTAATCCGTGGTTTTATTACTGATAGATTATGCCATCTGCGAATGCATGACCTGCTCTTTTAGCGAGATGGCCTGTAAACTTCACTTTGCTTTTGCACAGATCTCTCTCTTTTTTTATGAGCTTCATGCAGGAGAACTTCCCAATGGCTTGTGCTCTTAATCCTTCCCAATGTGTGATCCAGCCTTGGAAATGTGTTTTGTAGACAAGATTCAAACTGAATATCAAATCAGGATAATAATCATGCATTAACGTTCTGTTCTAGAATAGCTGAGATGACTCCGTACAAGCAGGGAGGTGTGCCTAATGTGGTGGAGTGCACGCTGGGGCTTCCTTCCACATATTCAGAGGAGAAGGAGATGGAGGTTGTAGTCCAAAACAGATGGAAGGTCCCAGGAAGGCTGGCCTGTGATATCTTTCAGTGCTAGAATCAGTTGTGCTCTTTTTCCCCTCGCTCCTTTATGCTCTTCTTTTCAATGTGTCTTTGATGCATGTTGTAAATAGCTAATAAGCTGCAAGGATGAGATGGCAAAATAAATATTGTGGTTATTATTCTGAGTAATTAAATAAGACTCCCCAAGATGAGCCATGGTAATTATCTCTTCAATGTTCTTTACTTGGTAATTAAAGGCCTGATAATAAGCCTGTTGAAGTCAATGTCAAAACTCCCACACCCAATGCGAGGAGGATCGGACAGAGTGATCTTATTTATTTAAACAGCAACTTTGAAGTACAGCTATTTCAAGGTGCATCCTCTCAATTTCCTTATTATGACAGATGGCTGTTTCTTCAGGTTAACTTTACTGTTCTATGTACATTCAGAGCCAGCCCTACCATTAGGCCATGAAAGTTCTTTAAAATCCATCCACCCCCAAGACTGAATTATTTCTGTCCCTCCCCCATGCCAAAAAAGCAAAAGAAAAAGTGCATCTAATGTTTTGGCCCAGGTTGAGAAACAGTAGCCCTAGGGCCCCAATTCAGAACGTGTTTCTGATCTGCATCGGTTTCCTGTTGAATATCCCCACCCCACGCCGCCCATTGTTGATGTTGTGGTAAACAGCACATTCAGAGGCAGGAGGTGGAAGTGAAACTGTTATGGGACCCTGATCCAGATCAGGAGCGCATTCTGGATTGGGGCTCCACAACTGCTTTGTATGCAGAGTAAATGTGGCCAGTTTGAGCATCGTTGTTGTTGTTGTTGTTGTTGTAGTGTTAAAAACGCGACATGTCATTTGACCCTCAGGTTAATGCCTTCAATTGAACTGATGCATCCAATATACTAATAGTAAACCCGTTCTCCACGTGTGGATCATTACGTAGCCAAAAGAGCACACACACCAGCAAGCTCAGGAGAAATCAGCAGGCTCAGTGGAACCAAAGATTTGCAGAAGTGCAACGAATCTTATTTTGTGTGGGTGGGTGGGGGAGCAAAACAGCTGCAAGAGGACTTAGCAAGCTCAATAGCTATGGTCTGCTGATTGACTTTTGGGGAACGGCTGAAAGAGAAAAGGAATGGAGTATTTTGGAGGAGAGCATGGCTGGCTGAGTAGAACCCAGAACAGGAGCACTCCACACTGCAACATTTTGTTGCAGTTCCCATTAGTTGATATTTCACACAGTTAACAGAGATGTTAAAATAGCCTACCAATGTCAAGGCGACCTTTGCCTGACATCTCCCATCTCAGCAAGTCACATTCTATTATCTATGATTTTTCATGATCGGTCCTTCTACAACTTTTTATCTCCATGAAAACCTCAGTATGACTGAAATATATCTTTAGAGAGAAGAGCACATTGAATCATTATGCAATTGGAGCCAATGCGAATTAAGAATTAAGTATCAATATATATAGGCTCATAAAAGCATGCTGAAACATTTTCAGTTAACTAAGGATTTAGTGCTAAATTGCTAAATAGCTTTTTTTCCCTTCAAATTGATGTTAACAATCAGCCTTGAATTGTTAATACAGCAATTACAGCAGGTACGCTGTCTATAGAGCAATTTCTAACGTATATTTCATACACATTCTCTAAATGAATGATCATCCTTCCTGTTGCAAGAGGATTTCTGCAAAACAGGCTCCTCTTCTTATAGGCCATAGCCAGGATTTACTTAGCCATTCTAAACCCTTGTGTGGGCTCTTAGGCGTTACTCTTTAAACATCAGATACAAATTTGTGACAAACTCCTGTATTCAGAACAGACCTACAGCACCCCCTTGTGTGTCTGTGATTTGGCACCCCTGTAGTGAGTCCTGAATAGAGAGATAACCTGTGTTTTATTTTCCAATACACATCCTCAAATTAATCTTTAAAAACAGCAACAACAACAACATAAAACCCAATACCTGAACTAGCTGGAACTGGCCCACATTTTTATAATGCAAGTCCAGAATCATTAAGGAGGTGAAGGAAAGGAAAGGAACCTCTTGTGCAAGCACTGAGTCATTACTGACTCTTGGAGGGACGCCAGCTTTTGCTGATGTTTTCTTGGCAGGCCTTATAGCGGGGTGGTTTGCCGTTGCCTTCCCCGGCCGTTATTACCTTTCCCCCAGCTAACTGGGTACTCATTTTACCGACCTCGGGAGGGTGGAAGGCTGAGTCGACCCGAGCCAGCTGCCTGAAACCAGCTTCCGCTGGGATCGAACTCAGGCCGTGGGGAGAGTTTCAGCTGCAGAAACTGCTGCTTTACCGCTCTGCGCCACACGAGGCTCAAGGAGGTGAAAGCAACCCCTAAATAAACTTGTCACTGGCTATCTCACCCAGAGAAATAGCTGCTCTCACCACTGGATAAAAAAGTCCATTAAGAGGCTGGCTTTTACTGGGCTAAAATTTTCATAAATAGGTCTGAAGCATCACCTCAGTATTTTGTCCCTCAGAACTAGTCAGGTGAGTAGCCATTTTTTTATTATTATTTTATTACATTTATATCCCGCCTTTTTTCCTCCTTAAGGAACCCAAGGTGGCATACATAATCCTTCTCCACTCCACTTTATCCTCTCAACAACAACCCTGTAAGGTAAGTTGGGCTGAGAGTCTGTGACTGGCCGAAAGTCACCCAGTGGGTTTCCATAGCCAAGTGGGGACTAGAACCCGGATCTCCCAATTCCCAGTCCAACACTTTAACCACTACACCACACCAGCTCCCTCGGATAATCTTCTCTGCAAGGAACTTTGCACATGCTCTGAAACCCAAGACTCTGCTCAAGAAGACAAGGGCCACAACTAGACCTAAGGTTTATCCTGGGATCATCCAGGGTTCGCCCCTGCCTGAGCACTGGATCCCCTGTGTGTCACCTAGATGAACAGGTTTGACCCCTGGATGATCCAGGGATAAACCTTAGGTCTAGCTATGGCCAAGATTGTAAATGATACATTTAGAGTACTCCAGGCACTCTTGAATGAAACGGATTATCTAGATCCATTTCAATCGGGTTTCAGGCCTGGTTTTGGAACGGAAACTGCCTTGGTCGCCCTGTGGGATGACCTCTGTCGGGAGAGAGACAGGGGGAGTGTGACCCTGTTGGTTCTCCTGGACCTCTCAGCGGCCTTTGATACCATCGACCATGGTATCCTTCTGGATAGGTTGTCTGAGCTGGGAGTTGGAGGTACTGCGTTGCAGTGGTTCCGCTCCTACTTGGATGGCCGATTCCAGAAGGTGGTGCTGGGGGATTATTGCTCTGTGCCGTGGCTCCTAAGCTATGGGGTTCCGCAGGGCTCTATCTTATCCCCTATGCTGTTTAACATATACATGAAGCCGCTGGGGGAGGTTATCCGGAGATGTGGACTGAGGTGTCATCAATATGCGGATGATACCCAGCTCTACCTTTCTTTTTCATCAAACCCAGGTGAGGCAGTGGCTGTTCTGAACCAGTGCCTGGGCACGGTAATGGACTGGATGAGGGCTAACAAACTGAGACTCAATCCAGACAAGACGGAGGTACTGTTAGCGGGTGGTTCATCTGTCCGGCGAGGTGATGTTTGCCCTGTCCTGGACGGGGTTGCACTCTCCCTAAAGGATCGGGTCCGTAGTTTGGGGGTGCTCTTGGATCCAGAACTGTCACTTGAGGCACAGGTGAACTCAGTGGCAAAGAGCACCTTTTATCAGCTTAGGTTGATATACCAACTACGTCCTTATCTGGACAGAAATAGCCTAGCTACAGTTATCCATGCTCTGATAACCTCTCGCTTGGATTACTGCAATGCGTTATACGTGGGGCTGCCTTTGAAAATGGTCCGGAAGCTTCAGCTGGTACAAAATAGGGCAGCAAGGTTATTAACAGGGACTGGCCGGCGAGATCACATTATGCCAGTCCTTTTCCAGCTTCATTGGCTGCCAGTCCAGGTCCGGGCCCAATTCAAAGTGCTGGTATTGACATTTAAAGCCCTAAACGGTTTGGGGCCAGGTTATCTGAAGGAACGCCTCCTCCCATATGTACCTACCCAGAGCTTAAGATCATCTACAGGGGCCCTTCTCCGTGAGCCCCTGCCAAAGGAAGTGAGGCAGGTGGCTACTAGGAGGAGGGCTTTCTCCGCTGTGGCACCCCGGTTGTGGAACGAGCTCCCCAGAGAGGTCCGCCTGGCGCCTACACTGTACTCCTTTTGTCGCCAGCTGAAGACCTTTTTATTCACTCAGTATTTTAACACTTAATTTTAACTTAAATTTAAATTTTACTGTTTTAACTCTGTATTTTAATCTTATATCAACTTTGCTGTGTGGTTTTATCCTGGTTGCGCTTTTTATACTGTATTTCATAATTGTGTTTTAACCTGTTGGGTGTTTTATTGTGGTTTTAATTTTTGTGAACTGCCCAGAGAGCTTTGGCTATTGGGTGGTATAAAAATGTAATTAATAAATAAATAAATAAATAAAATAAATACATTTCAAGTGAATTCATTCCAAGTGAATGTGTGTGCAATGTGTGTACCTTCTTTTCTCTTTCCCCCAAATAAATTCCTTTATTTATAAGAACACAAGAAGAGCCATGCTGTATCAGACCAAGAGTCCATCTAGTCCAGCACTCTGTTCACACAGTGGCCCATCAGCTGTCGGCCAGGCAACATTGTTTTTAAAATGTATTTCTGAGGAATTTCTCATGAAAACCTTCCCCATATGCTAGGACTACATGGGTGCTAAGCTGCCTGTTTTGTTACAAAAATTATGTAAGATTTGGTATCCTCTGGACTTTGGGAAAATAAAACCTAAAGCTCTTTTCTTTTTCTTTTTCTTTTTCTTTTTCTCTTTCTTTTTCTTTTTCCCTGGAGCTGGGTTGAAGGGACAGGTCATTTGCAGTAGAGCTCAGAACATGCCCACCCCCCTCAAGCAGCAATGTTTTAAATGGATATTTAAAATGCTCTGCCCCTCCAAAAGATCCCAGCACAGTTGTCTTAAATGGATATTGTTGTTTTTATGCTTTTGTTAGTTTTAAATTTTCGTATATTTGTTTTTAATGCTCACTGTTTTTAACCTTTGTAAACCGCCCAGAGAGCTTCGGCTATGGGGCAGTATATAAATGTAATAAATAAATAAATGATAAATAGTGCATACATGGTAGACAGTGCATATGCCATAGACTATGCACTGGCTAGACTAAAGTGGGGAAATTTGCTCACTGACAAAGATTAAGAATGAACAAAACTAGTCTTATTTTAACCACATTTTTTTTAATACAAGAGAAGAATGCTATATTAGAATACCAGCCCCTAACACTACACTGGCAGACTGCTTCTAATAAGAGTGAGATAGCAAGAGAAGATGGAGGAGGCACGTTACAATTCACCAGAGAAGGAGTGGCGAGGGTGCTTTGCGTTTCAGTGACATGGTTTGGGCCATTGGAGGGGCAGAATGGATAGGTGTAGAGCTATATCAGGAGAAAGAGAGAGAAATAAAGTTAGGGTAAGCATATTTATCGTGTTTGGGGGCAGGGGACAAAGGACTTCTCTTCCTGGATGGTCACAGGGCATTTCTACATGAAGCTTTTATCCTGCACCTCTACTGAGGCTTCTGTTTCTGGATTCTTTGTGGAATTAAGATGGGCTCCTTTACATGCATTTTTCCCCATGGGGTTTCTTTCTCTGCCTTTCTATATGTTTTATTATACAAACACTAGGTGGGGCTGTGGTATAGCAGAATTGTGCAATTTCACAAGACTCTCATTCCACTACTATTAAATAATACCGACGCGGGGGCAGGGGATGTGATAACATTTGCAAAGCAAAGGAGACATCATCCTGGAGAATGACGATGTCATGTAAAGGACCCAGAAGCTATTCTGAGTGAGCAATCATGAGTGCACAATAAAAGCCTCATAGTTATTTGAAAATTGACAGGGGCTACCCCTGGCACTGATCAGCCTTTGGATGTAGGAATGTCTCAGAACTTGCTTACTTAATTCAAATTACCATTCTACCAAGAGGCTTAGACAGACAATATTAAGTAAGTTATTGTCTCTCCCAGCCTAACCTACACCCCAGGGTTGTTGTGAAGATAAAATTAATAAGAATGATCATAGAATAGTAGAGTTGGAAGGGGTCTATAAGGCCATCAAGTCCAACTCCCCTGCTCAATGCAGGAATTCACCACGCATTTGGAAACTGAAGAGTAATGTTGAACAACAGTTCAAAGGCCAATGGGCATTGTGCTCTAACTGCCTGGGACTCACTGGAATAGTGCTGAGTTCCAGACCTCTGTTGCAGTCATTGGCTTATGAATACGTAGGCATGAGCTCACCCTTACTCTCTAGTCTTGGTGAACTTTCATCACTGAAGCTTCTCTCTAAGACTGATCTATATTAAGGGCTTCTCTACATTATGGAAAAATCCTGCAGCCTTACCAGGGCAGGATTTACGCTACTGCTTCATATTGATTTATAATGGTATTGACAACTGTTGGGGCAATTAGTGTTATATACTGCTTAGTGTAGATCTGGCCTAGGGCTTTCTGCGGCACAATTAGGATGGGCTCCTTTAGATGATGAACACGTGATGTTGGAAATGCCCTTTCTTGGCAGTGTTACTGGGGCTTTCTATAGTTTCAATGAAACATCACCATTGTGGCTGAATTATAGTGCTATGCTGGCATTTCACATTGCCAATATCCTGCAGGATTTTTATTCCAGTTTATTTCTGATTTTTTTAAAAAAGCAGAATAAACAGAGAAAGGAGTGGGGGATGTCCTGGAGGTTGACAGCATCATGCAAACTACTTGGAGTGGACAATCACGAGCATGAAATAAATCACTCATATAGAAATGCCCTAAGTGCTTGGGGAATTGCTGCTTTAATGCTATCCACAAGTGAAAAATACATACATCCCCCAAATCTTGTGGATGTTTCCAATAGAGGGGCTCTGCTAATTACTACAATAATGGGGTGCCCTGCATCATCCAAATGGAACTACAACAGTAGAAAAAGGATGCTGATACAAGTTATCCTGGCATCAGGTGTTTCTCATGGCAACCTAAAGTCATTCCCAGCAAATTCCAAGAGATGATAGAAAGTTCAAAGCACTTAAATGTGACCTTTAAGATGAAGCATGAAAACAGTGGTGAAAGAAAGCACAGAATTTATAAATTGTCAAAGAGCATTGAAGGTGATGACCTTGTACAAACGTTTCTATCTGCATTTCTGCATTAACATTTGGACACAGTAGAAACTTTGACAAAACAAACAAAGACCCTGAAATATACAAGAATAAACAACCTTTCCAAAGCTAACCTTTGGCCTTTTGCATCCAGAGATTAATAACTTTGTGTCTCCTTTTTCTAAAACCATTAACCCCTTTGTGCTGTACAATTGTCAATAAATACATTGTTCTACACAGATCTGACTCATTAGCCTTTCATAGAACAGTAATTTCCGGCAATGAGAGCAATCTATAATCACTGCTTCATGTTTCCTAACCCTATGTTGCTTTATTTAGTAACTACGTATGATTTGTTTAGAATATTTATATACTGCCTTTCAACAAAAACATTCTCAAAGTGGATTACAAATATGCTCACTACACTTTTAGTCCTTTAAGACAGGCTTCCCTAATCTGGCACCCTCCAGATGTTTTGGACTTCAGCTCCCATCAGCCCTAGCCAGCATGGCCAATGCTTCAGAATTCTGGGTGTTGTAGTACAAAACATCTGTAGGGTACCAGGTTGTGGAAGACTGCTTTAAGAGTACAATAGTCTTCAAGGTCTCATCAGGAAGATTGTATCCATTGGTAAAATCCAACACATGGATTGAAATGAACAGGACTTCAGTTAGTCATGATTAACTTAAATCTTGTTCATCTCAATGGGTCTACTGTAAGTAGGACTTGTGTTGGATTTTACCCCATGTCTCCTGGATCTCAGGACTCTCTGTGGAGGAGGCATCTGTCCACTTGTTGCTTCACTGGGCTGACAATGGCCACAGGAGAAGAGGCTCCTTCCATCAAGGAAACATATTACAAAACACCAGGCACAAGGTGAACACATCCAAAGGGGAAAGGGACTTCTCATCTGTGCAAATGGTACCAATGGCTCAGGGTTCTCATAACTCTCATTGGAGGAGGTCCTGAAATGTCTGCTGCATGCCTGTCTCCCCTCCTCCACCTGGGTGCTGTTGTGGTGGGGCATCTGCTGGCACTGACTTCCCCATAGATCTATGACATCTCTGCCTGCCTCTCCGCCCGCCTGGTGCCTGGGAGCTGTACTACATGATGGGCTTTGTGGTTCAACCCCACAAGCCTCCAGCATGCTTGCTCCCAGTGCTGCCTGTCCTCCTCTGTGACCGCCTCGCAGGGATGGTTTGCATTACTGGCTTTGAAATAATCCTTGGCTCACATCGTTGTGCCCCCAGAAATGTCTGCTCCATGCCTGCCTTCCCTCCTCTGCCTGGGTGCTGTTGTGGTGGGGCATCTACTGGGATTGACTTCCCCATAGATCTATGGCATATCTCTGCCTGCCTCTCTGCCCGCCTGGTGCCTGGGAGCTGTACTACATGATGGGCTTTGTGGTTTAGCGCCACAAGCCTCCGGCATGCTTGCTCCCAGTGCTGCCTGTCCTTCTCTGTGCCCGCCTCACAGGAATGGTTTGTGTGTGTCTTGCTTTGACTCAGGGGATAAGTCCTTCCTGTGCTTACTTAGACTTTTTGAAGTTCCAAATAAATTTTTCAAGTGTGGAAGAAGATTCATATTTAGGTTTATCTACTCCCCAATTCATGGCATGTTGGGATGTCCTTTGAAATGGCCATAAAGAAAGAAAGCCCATTGAGCTGTCTGCAGCTTTAAAAATCCCTGAGATACTGGGGTGTTGGATTTTCAAAAAATCCCTATAAGTCTACATGAGTAGAACTTCCCTTTGGACCTTTCCATTCCATTTGCATGCAGAAAGTCCGAGTTCAGTCCCTGTCATCTCCAAGTAGAGCCGGGGAAAACTCCTGCCCGAAACTCTGGAGAATTGTTGCCAGTCAGTGTCAATAATACTGAGCTAGAGGGTCCAAGGGTTAGAGTCACTATGTTGGACATTTTCTATGGAATATCTACACAACAAGTGTTCATTTAGGGTACAACAATGCCATGGATGCTGGTAAGCCAATGTGAGCAGAAGACAGAGGTCATTTTGGAGGCAGGTGCTGTGTCCTAGAGCATCCTGTTTGAGACAGAATTGAACTTCCCCTAGTTACTGAAGCGATCCTACTATAGGAATAGTCTACGATCCTAAAAGTAGAATGAGGCCATTGAAACCTCTTTCTTTCACATGATCATGTTGCAGCCCCTGTGTGCAACTACCAACACAGCTATAGATATTACAGCAAGTAGTAACGCCAAGGGTTAAGAAAGTAGTAGTTAATGAAGTTGGATTGTTTTTTCCATGTTCTGTTTGTTTCCCCCCCAGACTCAAGTTGTTTAAACCGTACATTTAAAACTGTGAAATTTGAATGCAACAATGGATATTTGGAAGTGTGTCTATCATCACAGTTACATTGGCAGGAGAGAGAAAGAGAGAGAGAGAGAGAGAGAATTGACTGAAGCTGTGTGTCAAGAATACACTTGGTGCCATACCTATGCCTGTTGCTGCATGGCTTGTGAAACAACCAACAGATGAAATCCTCAAAAATATCTTCAACAGGTTGTTTCTTTGCAAGTGTAACTTGTGAGTTTCCTGAACAGAGAAATGCAAACTTATAAAACTTCCCCACTGCAGCTTAGCAATTTTGGGTGACATTTTTGCCTCTTGTGTCTGCCCCTCTTTCTACTATGGATTTCTTTTTCAAAAAATGAGAACTTATGCAAGCCATGGTGTTCTAACTCTATTTGTCCTTGGTGGAACTGTTTGTCAGAATGCCTTTGGCAGTAGAAATCATTTTCCAAAGCTCTGTTGAGCATAAGCTTTATTACCATCTCTAATAAATAAGTAATGCAATAAAACAGGCAAAGGCTTCTATCTCCTTGCAATAAGCTATTTGCATCCTCAAAAGGGTAGAAAAGGCCCACCCTTTCTTCAGCCTCAGGTAACCACAGAGTGGATGGTGCTTATTCAAAAATCTAGAAGAAGCAGGTGAAGCTCTGTCGTGCTCCCCGGTTACATTTTCAAGGAATGCAATTACCGTTAGCATTTGTTATCTGCCTTCCCTCATTATTATCACAAAGCTGATAACGTTATGTGCATGCAACTTGAGCTGTGAAAAGTTTCAGGGAGTTCCACTTCTTACCCAGGGTTCAGTTTCCTTAGGACACAGGGGCAGAACTTCTTTTATCCTGAGGGCCAAATTCCATTTCGGAGAAGCTCCCAGGAGCCATATTCTGCTTGAGGCCATGGCCAAAGGCCAAAGGGACAAGGGGGCAACCCCTGCTCCACTCCACCCCACCATTACCAGCCTATTTAAGTTTAAAGCTCTTCCTGCAGGTAAGTAAGCCTTAGGAAAAACATTTCAACCTTTCAGAACCGCGGGGGTGGAGGCAGAGAGTACACAAAAGCTGGGAGGCCACCTATGAATTGGTGATTGAGGGAAGGAGTGTGGACTTCTGGGGAACTCTGGGTCTGAGGTTCGTCATCATCATCATCATCAATAATTTCATTTCTATACTGCCTCATAGCCAAAGCTTTCTGGGCATTTTACAAGAATTAATAATAATACAAAATAAAAGGAAGGAAATGGAGACTTACGACATTTCTGTAAGATAGGGGTTATTTACGTACATACATAGGCTGAGCATAAGTTAAGGGTTCTCAGCATTAGCACTCAACAGTTTCCTGCTCCACATCAGATGTCTAGGGGAACCCCTAGTCCATTAAGATTTCCTGCCGAGAGCAAAGTTATCTCTTTGCCTCTTTTTCAGATCAATATCCAGACTGAGTCTATGACGCATAGAGACCTCTCTCACCCCCGCCCAGAACAGTCTACCAATGGCTCTCTCAGAGGAGATCCACCACTCAACTAATCTCCAGAACAGCAGTGGTCTAGAGGTAAATCCTGGAGTTGCTTATCATGGCAGTCGCCAGGGAGTGGCAAACAATGCAGGCAAGTGCGTTGATCCATATCAACAAAGCCATTCTGCCAGTTCGCATCTCCATCAGGAGCAAACCTTTTGTAAAAACCTCTTGGTCGGTTGTGCACTGCCCAGACAGCTTCGGCTGATGAGCAGTATAAAAATGTAATAAATAAATAATAAAGCTAATATGTCTTAATCGCCCATTCAAGACAATTTTTTTTTGCATTACAACAGGGAACAATATATTGTTGTTGGGAACATTCATTCCCCCCCCCAAGCTACAGTGAGCATTGAAGCTAAGCCCAGAGGGAGCAGGGAATGCTGGGTGTGTGTGTGTGTGTGGCAGATGACATCAGCATCCCTGTATTCAAAAAGTGCCAACGTTGCATCCCTGTGAGCCCTTTCACCACTATACCACTGTGTAACAGTAGGGAATCACACAGGCTAAACTTGCCCAACCGTTTTGACCCATTCCAGCAGGTTCTTTTCACAACCCAAGACTCACAAGGTTGGTGAGGGTGCTCCTTGAAAGATTATTTAAAGTGACACCCCCCCCAGCTTACAACAATAACATAACCCCCAGTAAAGGACCCCAAAGAAACACAGGAAATGCTGTATACGCCCTGCCATCTACTGATTTATTTCAAGATAAGAAAAAGCCTGGCAAGATCAGATCAAGACTCCTTCTAGTCAAACGTCTTGTTTCTGACAGTGGACAGCCTGATACCGTTGCCAAGCCATCAATAACAGCCATGCTTTATTGATTTTCTCCAGCAATTGAAGCAATGCAAAATAGGAGAGCTGGTCTAAGTGACAACAAACATTCACACGGCACCAAAATGTTAAAATTATTCATATCAATTTTTGTAGTTATTCATACATTTCATCCAAAATGAATCCCAAAACACCTTGGCAGCTGGATAGTCAAATATACAAGTTACACTATTTGCGATGATCGGATCCCAATTGGGCCAGAGTGCTGGGGTCAGTGTCAAGGCCTAAAGACAAGCAGTGCCAAAATGCAGGCCCTGGAGGTCCACACAGAGATGACAGGCTGTAGACAGAGGTAGCTCACTGTGCAAAATTATTGTCTCCACTGATGTGCTTTTGATACTAAGAGCTTTCAATTTCTGTGGGAGTTGCTACTTACTTGAGTTCCTTTACTGATTATGATTGGGGCACCAGACATTCCCAGGGATCCACTTTGACCGATATATTCAGAATCTGGTGCATGTAGACCAGATTGTTATTTAATCAATAGTTTAATCAATGCCGCACCAAAACTAATAATGTGTCCGGCTTAAAAAGTATGGTTTCTGGCTATGATTGATGATTGCATGCCCAGTAATTATTTAGGTTTTAAAAAAAATTGAGAACCAGGAACTGAAGATAATTCTTTCTGAGGCATAGCTAGAATCAAAGAATTGCTGTGACCTGCAGGTCAGTCTAATTCCACCCACCCACTCCTACATTACAAGGCACTAATATAATGTGTTTCTTGACAAATATTTAATTTGGGAATTCCACCCTGTTGTGATTTTGGTGTTAATTACTAGTTCTAGGTGCATACTGTGAAAAGGACTCACAAGAACTAATGAGGTAATTTGTATACCTGTCAGCATCAGACTTCAAAATCAATACAGACCAGAGGTTGGGGATAGTGAGAAAGGGAAATGCAAAGACAGCTTCTACTTCCCTTCTTCTAAGACAGGAAGCTATGCTTCCACATCAAGTTTGCACCAGAGGTTCGGCTTACGTTTGGGGAGAGAGGGAAGGAGGAGCAGAAGCACTACTAGATGGCCTGTGGCTCTCTTCCAGCTCCATGACTCTATATGGCGCCTCCGCTATGGCCTTTTACCCTCAGACCATGCCCCGGATCCAAATCCCCTCTTCTGTATGGATAGTGTCATTATACAGTGTATAGCAGGGGTGGGTGGGCAATGTTTGGTTCTTAGTAGCTGCTACAGAGCACCAAAAGGGTCGAAATTATCTTGCAAACAAGCTAATTTGGACCTTTTTTGGTATTTTAAATCAAATATTTTATTTTATTTTTATTTTATTTTTCAGTGCTTAGGGGGGCAGTGGGGGGGTCCAAGGGCAAAAAATGCCCCCCTAGGTTGCCCATGCCTGGTCTAAACTATAGGGGACACTGGACTTAGTTGTATCCTTGTGCAGTTAGGAGTCTTTTCTCTGTTCTTATTCGAGACAGACTATAATTTTTTTGTCTAGCTGCCTGACTGATGTGTCTTCTAAGCCTTGCATGGCACCCTCTATGGCCAGTAGCAGCTTTGGTGCAATTCAAGCCAGGAAACTGGGGGAATGTCAGAGGATTAGGACCCTTTTCCCAAGTGACCCTGACCCAAATGGCCACACACACGGGCTTTTTCAGAAGAAGAACAGTTGAAGTATCCATCACGGAACTCCCATGGAACATCTAGTTACTCATTAATGCTATTGGAATGATATTCTTTTGATCCTGTTCTCAAATGGTCCAGTAGCTCATTATGAAACTCATTATTAAATATTCTAATAATATGTTTTAGATGATGATGATGATGACCATTCATCTGGATAGGGTAATTAAAGGCAATGGAGAAGATGATTCCTGTAATCTCAATACCTGTGTTTAAAAAGGAACATTTTGAAATAAGATTTTCATGCAGAGGTCAGAAAGCAGCACCTGCTGAAATGTCCTTTTATGCAACTATTAAATTACAAGGTTTAAACCTGTTCTCCTTTGCATCTAACCACCGTGTGTGTGTGTGTGTGTGTGTGATCTGAAAGCCAATTCAACACAAAATAAAACAATGGAAGAATCTGTCCAGAAATTATGCGTGGAGGATTTATGTGGTCTTCAGACAAATGCATAACATTTTGATAATCTGATCTTTTTAAGAACAATCTCAAAAGGCACTTTAAATATTGTGTCCTTGATTGAATTCTCCCTGCCAATCTGTATTCATTGCACTGTCCATTCTTATTTCTTTATGTTACCTCCCTGTAAAATGGCTCTTTGTCAAGAGTCTTACTAAGATCACATCCTACACCTCCAACCCTGCATCTTCTTCTGTACTGGTTTAAGAACCCCTCATTACTCCATGGGGAGGACCAGTGTCTTCCATACAGAGTACATTATAGCCTTCTTTAGTCAGGGTTTTTAATTGTGTGGAGAGTCCTCACATGGATAGAGGACGCTCTCTACTTCAGACAGTTGCCCTCTACGTCTAAAGGGTGACTGATGTGATAAGGGTGACAGGCAGGGCTGAAGCGCTCTTCTCCTCACGTGTTCTTTCACCACAGTAAGAAGAATGACTGAAGAAGGCTAAAGTAACAAGGCAGGTTTCAGGGGGGGCTCCATTACTGGCCATAAATCTCCAAAGACAAATTTGCTTCCATCAGTGGAGGTTGGTGGCTCTGATTTTGGTGGGCCTGTGAATCTATTCTGGGTTTCAGTCAGAACTAGCCAGAAAGATATGAAGGTGCTGAACCCTATCCCCCAGATAGGTTCAGCACCTTAGATAGCTCCTTTAGAGTTTTGGTGGTTCTGACTGAAACCAAGAATGGAATCTCAGCCCCAACAAAATTGAGGCTCCACTGGCTTCATTTAGACATCCATGAAAGCAGTGGGGAGCACAGCCACCTTTGCTGGTGAATGCAAAAACACTCCATTTCACTTATTGGCGGTGACTGATTCTTCCTTGCAGAATCAAAGTCATGACATGTGGAGCAGAACAGTTACTGGAGGCAGGTTTCCGCAAAAAAAAACAACCCCAAACCCCATGACTTTTCCTTTGTAGTAGCTCTGATAGCCAGAAGAAGACCAGTGAAGACATAATACAATAGCATATCTTTTGTATTATCATTTCACTTTTAGAGAGAACTCCTAACATTTTTCTTGAATATGCCAAGCTATCAGTCAGTAATACATTAGTATCTTGTGGGGGGCGGGGGGAGTCTGCCTCAACACTTCCATTTCTCAAGAGAGAGAAAGATGACACTTGAGGGCCAAACCAAAGGACAGAGAGATTAAAAAGAGAAAATAATTCTCATGATTGATTTGCCTAATCTTTACACATTTCTCAAGGCTACAACTTTTACATTTGGAGTAGGACATGCAAATATACTAGCAAGGCCCAAATTAGATATCTGTGAATTATAAGGATGAGCCAGCCAATTTTAATGGCACTTATTATGCGACACACGTGAACCGATCTCATTATGATAGCTTTCGGCACTTGAAAAAGAATTTCCATTATTTTGCATGACTTTAGGAAATTGGGAATATGGCTGACAACTTTCATAAATTGAGGGCACAGACTCCTTTCTTATATACCTCCATTTCTTGAAAATAAGGGGGGATGCTATTAAATCAATTTAGCCAAATGAGCGTATGAATAAACATCTTTGTTCTCAAGTATGACGTAAACCATAATTGAAGCTCTGATTGCGCTACTTTTACTCACAGTAAATTGAATGGATTAAATGAAAGCATTACACATTATCATCTTGAATGTAAATAAGGGTCATCTCATTGAAACCTAATGGGTTCTGTCTGGGGTTCATTTTTGTAAAATAGCTCTGCATCCTTGAGAAAATTTCCAAGGCCATCTGTGTACAAAGTTGGGTGACCAGGTGCAAATTAAAGCAGAGCTCAAGAATCTTTAAGTCCTGTACAGTCCTATATATGTTTAGACAAAAAAAGGTCCTGCTGTGCTGACTAGGGAATGCTGGGAGTTGTAGGACTTCTTTCTGTCTACGAGCTCCATCACACCAGTGGTGTAAGACACTCTCGCCATGCCTGGTATCTGGTTTTGCAGCATGGGACTCACATGACATTGTCCCTGTCCTGCACCCATTTCATCTCTTTTCCTCTGTTTTGCATATTATTTTGTTGCTGGGAAGTATGGATTATTTTCCCCAAGTGACTTTAATGCACCCTTAAGCCTCCATGTAGTGCTGTCCCCTCACTTTTTCCTTTGTTGGGTGTGTATGCTTTGAATGGAGACTTGCTGATGAAAGGGGAGGACAGGGCAGTTCTCTTCCTCCAGCACTCCATATCCGGAATGAATGGACTTTTTACTGTTCCAGCCCCACTCTTCCTGCCTGCAGCTCCCTCGTTTTTAAAGATAAAGAGATGAAACTTGAGACCTTTAGAGATCTTAAGTAGAGCTTTAGGCACATCAAGTTTTAATCAGATCAGTTCATCCTTTGATTTTTAAGGATGAAATTCCCCCCTTAAACCATTTCCTGGTACTCCACCAATGCGAAAGTCCACCTGTTTGCATTTGTGGAGGATCTATTTTCCTTTACTTTGATAATGTGAAGCTGTGCATCTCCAGTTCATAAAATAGAGATCTGCGGGTTCCCTTACTCAAGAATCAGTCCCATTGATTTCAACAGCATTTACATCCAAGTCATACTAAAATTCGATGCATGGTTACCTTTGAGTAAATCCCATTGAACAGAGAAAGACTTACTTCTGAGTAAACAGAAGACCTCAGAAGTAAGCATAGGGTTGCAGAACACTTGTTTCCAGTTTGCTGCTTTAGACTTTAAAAAAACTTCTGAGTGACCACACTATTACAAGTCAGTTTATACATGTTTACTCAGAAGTAAGTTTCTCTATGTTCAATGGGGTTTACTCAAAGGTAAGCATGCATCGAATTTTAGTATGACTTGGATATAAATTTATTTATTTATTTATTTATTTATTTATTTATTTATTTATTACATTTTTATACTGCCCAATAGCCGAAGCTCTCTTGGCAGTTCACAAAATGCAGTTGAAAACAATGGGATTGACTCCTCAGTAAGGGAATCAAGCCCGGATAATAAATGAGCTCCATTGAACACACACACACACACACACACACACACACACACACACACACATACATACACCTCTGATTTTGCCTTAATCCACTCTTGCACAGAATCTGAGAGGTGTGTTAACGGGAAGGAATGACTGAGGGGGGATTAAAAATTCCTAAAAAATCAAGGGATGAACCGAACTGATTCAAACTTGGCATGCCTAAAGCCCTACTTAAGAGCTCCCACAATCCCAAGTTTCATCTCTTTATCTTTAAAAATGAGGGAGCTGTAAGCATTTCGGTTAATTCCCATAGGAGTTCCAATGAGCAAGGGGGGGAAGGCTGCCACATCGATCACAATGTGCATCAGTGACAACAACCAATGAAATGGAGGGGGAAGAAGAAGGGGTGGTGTGGGATGAGGCAAGGTGGGGCTGGCGCAATAGCAGTGAGAGAGCAAACAAGTGAAGAGAGAGTTCAATATAGCTTCTGTCGTGAAAGGGAGGAGCGCTTGTAGTGCTTATGAAATGGAGGTAAAAAACACGGAGACAAACCAGGGGTGAAAATAGGTGTGATGGAGCTCTAAATATGCACAGGATATTGTCATTAATAACTATAAAGACAGAGCAATTTCAGCACATGCAGTTTTTCTCATTCCTGCAGCAGTGTGACCCCAGAAGAACTGTTTGTTTTAGGAGGACTATCTTTCTAAGGATATGCTCATTTTTATTGAAATGCATGAAGCCCCCTAAGGAACACTCATAGCTGTCAATGCATCACAGAGCTATATTTGGGCCAAGGAATAGAATGAAAACATCCAGCCACAGATGTAGAACTGGCAATGAAGTCAAAGTAGGTGATGCTAGGATTTGGATCGAGGCACATTCAGGGGGAAAAGGGGTTCTTGAGTTAAATGTCAATACATTTTTATCTTCGAGAATGTCCATTTACATATCACTGTAATGTGATGAGGCAGAAGTCAGGAGTGGGATCTCTCCCACTTTCATAATGCTAGAATCATTCCATGAAGCTGATTGGTGGGAGATTTTGAACAGATAAAAGAAGTCCTTCTTCAAACAGCACATAGTTATTCCATAGTTGTAGTGATGACCATTTGGATGGCTTTGAAAAGGGATTGGACAAATTCCTGGAGAGGAAGGCTATCAATGGCTACTAGTCACTGTACAAAAGAGGGCAGGGATCCTGCAGCTTTAACTGTTGTGATGAAGAGGGAATTTCACCAGGTGCTTCATCCATACAAATGACACCTGCTGAAATTCCCTTTTCTATACAACTGTTAAAGATACAGGAGCCCTGTCCTCCTTTCCATATGGTCACCCTGGATTTAGACATAGATGTTGCTAGAAGTAATTGAAAAGTTGCCTGAGGTAAATGGATCTGAACACTTTTGAGCCAATAATTTCTGTAACTTGGAAAACTGGAGGTGGTGTGGATCGGATCAAATGTCTGCCTCTCTACTTCTCCAGAGATAGCTCTCCCATATATATATATATATATATATATATATATATATATATATGGAATGGGGAACTGGTAGACTGCATGCTGCTGCATGTAGCCCTCAGGGAAGGAGGGCCTCACCCTCCCCATGCAGCAATAAGGCTTAGGAAAAGGCTCCCATTGGCACTGAAAAGATACCAATGTTGGCTCCAGGTGAGCCTCATCAGGGAGATCATTCCATAATTGGGGAGCTACCACTGAAAAGGCCCTCTCCCTTGTTGCTATCCTCTGAGCTTCCCTCGAAGTGGGCACCCAGAGGAGGACCTTAGATGTTGAGCGTAGTGTACAGGTAGGTTCATGTCAAGGGAGGTGTCCCATCAGGTAATGTGGTCCCAAGCCACATTAAGGGTTTGTAGGTTTAAACCAGCACCTTGAATCATGCTCAGAAATGTACAGGCAGCCAATTCAAGTGGGCCATAGTTGGTCTTGTTGAACCATAGGTTAGCATGTTATCTGAATCCAGGACATTGTCTGCAGGGTAACTTGTTAACCATACAGCATGGGTTATTTTTCTTTAATAAGCCGCCTTGTGAGCACATGGTTTGCTGCAGGGTTGTTCAGGGTGGTTAACAAGCCACAATGCATGGTTAATATCCCACCCTGTGGAAAATGTCCTGGGTTCAAACATCACACTAACCCACAGTTCAGCAAACAACTTATAATCAACCACTGAGTGTGGATTAGCATGTGGTGCGAACAGCCCCTCTGTCTATAGGCATGACCTGGCATAAAGAGGAATCTTGGGAAGTTAGATCTCAGGCAACCTGCGAACCCAAGAATGAGCCTGAAGAACTCTGAAGAGGCATTTAACCATTTTATGCCAAAAAATGGCAACCAAAGTCATGGAGAAGGGCCCAAAAATTCAAAACCTGACTGTAAAAGAGGTTTTACTTGTCCATATTTTAGGGTGACCATATTTGGGAAACCAAAAAAGAGGACACCTAGTGTGTGTGTGGGGGAAGCAGCTTTCTGAGTCCTTCAGAAAGTACGTTATTCACCCGCCACCTTAAAGAACCCGATTGGAGTGGAGGAGGGGAAAGGATTTCATTCTGCACCACCACCATCCACTCCAATTGGGGCCTTTTCTATAATGTCCACGAATGACCCACTTTCCCCTTTAAGACCTTAATTGGAGCTCGGGGTGGGGGAATGATGTGCCTCAAGAAAGCATGTCATTCCCTCCTGCCATACTAATGGCAGCCTTAAAGGGGAAGGTGTGTCATTCCAGGACATTATTGAAAATTATAGAAAATCCCCCCTGACACTATGGAAAGAACAAAAACCAGGACAAATCCGGGGAAATCCTGACAGTTGGTCACCCTACATATTTATCTATCTGGAAGCCAGGCCAAGGCAATAAGCAAAAAATCTGACCTTGACACCAGTGGAATCACAACGTCTACATGATCTGTGTTTCCTTTCCTGTTTATAATATTAAGATAAATGTGCTTCAGTGACTTCCTCACAGATAAAATAATTCTGAGTTGTCTTCTTATTCCAACTAAAAAAACCAGGATGACCTTTCACTAGACATTTCATTGACAGGCAAGGTTGAAATGCAAGAAATCCATGAATTATTACAAGGGGGGAAATAACAGGCTTGTTTATATCTAGCATTTCATCTGCTATTTGAACAAAAGTGTTGACAATCATATTTCTAATGTACCACTTCAATATTCCTGGACAATGGTAGAAACAAATATTTGCAGAGATAAGAATATTCCCACTAGATCTAAAAGTTTGCATGAACCGTCCCTTCAAGGTTCCTCGCAGGGACTAATTAACACTCATTTCACTTACAGAGAAGAAACCGTTTCTCTGGAATAACTGCTTTATGAATTCTCCTCTTAAAAGAATGGTATCATGCCAAAGCAACACAGAGTATTTTAACAGCAGCTTTTAAATTTCATTTTAAAAGAGTTAAGTGGAACCTGTACTGGGCTGCCTGGCTTTCTACCGATCCACATCACACACACAAAAACCCCTATCAATGGCATCTCTCTGGCAGTCTAGGAAGCCACCCAGGATTAAAGAGCTACAGCTTGTCACTTTTAATTGCCCTATCATAAAAACAGTCTGTAAAGCATGAGACATTAAGAGGTTTCAGTCGTTCAGATATCTTGGATGGCTAAGCCCCATGGCTCGTGCTGAGGGAAATACCTGTGATAAACGGAACACGAACAGAATGGTGATGCGGGCAGTTAATGACCTCCCTTCCAGTAAAGGGCAGGAGGGGGAAAGGTTGATATATTATTCCCGTTTCTTTGCAAAGGCAAGGATTTCGCTTCTATAGGAGTCAGCTGCAAAATTAAGCTGCACCAGGCCACCCAGTGCTGCTTGGAGTCACAGGCTGAGAAACAATATGAAAGGGGAGACCAAGGCAGTGGGCCCTGCCGGGATGCTAGGTCCATGGCGGCTCTCCAAGGATGCCAGGTTCTGACCCCGATCCTGCTCTTGAGGTAGAGCATCTTTCCCAAGGGCCTTTCAAAACCTGTGTTGTGCATCCTTTTTCCACAACCTCACTTGTGTGCTGGAAATATGCCAAGGCTTCCTTTTAGAAAACGCTCTTAGCATGTTTTCATAGCCACCAACTTTATTTTTTTATTATTATTTTATTTAAGCATTTTTATGCCGCCATTCAGCCCAAAAAGGCTCTCATGGTGGCTTACAAAAGTATTCCTTGACAGTCCCTGCCCACAGGCTTACAATCTAAAAGACAAGGCACAAAAGGAAAGGGGATTGGGAGGGAGGAGGAGGGGGAGAAGGCAAGCAAATTCAGGCACTACAATCTTAGTCACAAAGTTCAGCACTGACAGTTGGCAGCAGGAGGGAGGGGGCTCTCAGCTGGAGCTGGACCCAGTCACTAAGGTCATTAGGATCCAACTTTTGGCTCTCTTTTCAAGAGATGAACAACCTCAAGGGAAGCTCTCTGGATCTCCACAAAAAAAGGGATAAGAGTAAGGACTGTAAATTTATTATTGGGGGGAGGAGGGGGTAATTTCCTGGCAGAGCCCTTTAAGCCCCTTGTTTTAGCATCACCCTACTGAAGTCAGTGAAGCTATTGTGGAGAAAATGTCCTGATGACTGTTATTATACTGCTTTTATGATTTTGTGGCTTTTCATTTATTAGGTTTTGTGTATATAACTTTTAATTGTTTTAAGCTTTTTGCAAATCACCTGGGGGCTCTCATTGAAGGGCAGTCACAAAATACAAACAGTCAAGTTGGCCGTATAGAATAAAGTTTTGCAAGGAGTTTTGCAAGGATCTGTGTTTTGTCACTCCAGGCCCTGCTCCTAATCACTGAGCTTGCAATCTGGGACATGGTTAGGCTGTTCAAACCCCATTGAAGTCGAGCACATGAGGGACTGCCTCCCGAATCTTCCATCTCATGAGCTACGGGACTTGATCTTCTTTTTTTAATCTAGCCTCCTGACAACCTCAGCTTTTTAAGAGAGGGTTTTTTTAAATGAAAAGTTATAAATAATGATTTAAGCACATCAGCCCCTTTTGTCATTTGTTTTTGGTTCTTCATCCTTGTTAGGGAGCAGTCCTGCTGTGCGTTCATGCTGTTGACTCCCAGGTATTTTATAAATCTCTCTCTTGTTCCTGTTACAACCTTTCCTAATAGTATTACTTTGTACCATAGAGACTTCTGTTTGGGTTTTTTGTCTTGCATGTACTTTTCTCTTTGTGTAATAACACCTGTCATTTCTGCTCTTCTCTTTTCCCATCCTTGCTTTGAGTGATTTTCTCTCTCCATTTTAAGCCTTTTTCTTTTATTTTCACAGATGCTGTGCTCCTAACTGGGTTTCCACTATTCCATCTTCTTTTTCCTTTAATTAGGATCATTTTTTGCTGACTCGCTACATAAAACTGATGCAATTCAGGGGCAACTTGATTGTGCTAGTTCGGGTACCCTCCAACTTCTGCCAAATAAGACCTTGCAATGAAAGCAGAGATTGAATGTTTCCTTTGTCCCAAATGTTCTCATTAGACTACAGGCTCCATCACACTAGCGTATTATTGCACACTCGCCATTCCTGGTTTGTGGTTTTGCAACGCAGTACTCACATGGCGTCGTCACTGTCCTGCACTCATCTTGCCTCTTCCCCTCCCTTTTCCATCATATTTTGGAGCTGGGAAAGTCTGGTTTATTTCCTCCATGTGGGATTAAAGCACTCTTCCACCCCCATATATTGCCATCCTTACGCTTTTTTCTTTTGTTCGGAGCATGTGCTTTGAATGTGTGCCTGCTGATGAAAGAGGAGGGTGGGGCAGTTCTCTTCCAGCAGCACACCGTGTCCAACGAACTGAGCTGGTCGAATGGGCTTTTGCGGCTCCAAAGTGTTTACAGCTCCCTCATTTTTAAACATAACAAGATGAAACTTGGCAGCATGATACTCTTAAGTAGGGTTTTAGACTTGCCAAGTTTGAAGGGATTTTTTACGGGTTTTTTTTTTAATTCTGTTATACCATTCAAAAAAGTAGCAATGCAGACTTAGCTTGAATGCTTTTCCTTTAAAGTAAGAAGCATCCTGCACATGGAAAGCTAATGGCCAGATCTACACCTTGTTTCAATTCATTACGAATCTGGGAAAATACCCAGCATATACCACTCTGAAAATGGCATATGGAATGTGGATTGTGCCCCAACAGTTATCAGTGCACTTCAATACCACTATAAAGCACTAGTGTAGATATAGCCAGCATGCCAAGTTGCTAGAAAGTTTATCACAATGTGATTAAACCTCTCTGCTGTATTGTTTTCACATCAGTTTTGCACTTTTTGCAAATTTTATGACATCATGTAACAGAGTAACAAGAAGAATTGCTTTTAAAATTACATCAAAATTGCATTACGTATACTAATAGTAAACTCAGTTCTCCAAGTACTGCTCCTTTTGAAGCCAGAATAGCATCATCCACACACCACAAAAGATATCACCATGCTTGGGGAAATCCCAAAGGTTTCAGAAGTACCAAAAAATCATTAAAGGAAAAAAAGCTAAGTAGGGAAGACAAATCAGCCAAGTAAGAACTGACCATGCTTAAAACATTTCTAGATGAGGTTGATAAACCACTGTATCTACTCTTGGTTTCTTCACAGACTGAGATCCAAGAAGTGTTTCCTTTCCTGGTTTCCCACCACATAACCTCTAGGTGGCACTGTGGGGTAGCAGAATAGTGTAAATATACAAGAAAAAAGTGTTTTCTTTCTGTTTTACTGGGGTGACCATATGAAAAGGAGGACAGGGCTCCTGTATCTTTAACAGTTGTATTGAAAGGGAAATTTCAGCAGGTGTCATTTGTATATATGGGGAACCTGTTGAAATTTTCTCTTCATCACAACAGTTAAAGCTGCGGATGCCCTGCCCTCTTCTAAATCTGGTCACTCTAGTATAGCTCCTTCAGCTTTAACTGCTGTGATGAAGAGGGAATTTCACCAGGTTCTCCATATATACAAATGATACCTGCTGAAATAAATAAATAAATAAATAAATAAATATATAAATAGATAAATAAATAAATAAATAAATCCCCTTTTCTATGCAACTGTTAAAGATACAGGACCCCTGTCCTCCTTTTCATATGGTCACCCTAGTTTTACAATTAAATACTGCACTCTCCCTGCTCTAAAAAAGCTCACCAAAAGTACTGTCTAGCCATAGGAGTGAAGCAATGTCATCTAAAGAACTCATAAACAACTGTGAATAGGGAATGGTGAGCACACAATAAATGTGGAAAAGCACTTAGTGACCATGGAATGCTCAGTGAATATGGGGATGGGAGGGGACAAAAACCTAGTGGAATTGAATGGAGTATCTTAAAAGAGGGCATGGCTGGAACTCTGAAGAAGAACACTCTACAAGGCAACATTTTTTTAAAGGTCCCAACTACAATCCTTATACTTTTTTCGTCAGTCCACCCAAATACTAAGGAGAAAGCATATTGATATTTGCCAGTTCTTAGTGCTTTAATTAGCCCATTGTTAAAAGATACAAGTTAAAACCCAAATGCATTTAAATCTGCCTTTTAAAATGCTTCTTTGATTGTGATGAGATTCTCATTTTTCATTTAGATGTGCAGCCCGTTTCTGTGTATATCTACTCAGAAATAAGTTCCACTGATTTTAATACGACTCCTCACAAAGCAAGTGTACAAACGACCGCAGACTTATGGATTCAGTCTAACAAGCATTGCTCAGACACAGCCCCTCCTCATTTGAACGAGACACTTGCACACTGCTGGCATGTAGCTGTTAAGCAGAAAATGCTTAGAGGGGTTTCATTGATTTTTTTTCCCCGTTTACAAATCACTTTGCTAAGAAATTGCTTAAAGCAATTGATATAAATATGTATATCAACTGATCAAAATACAAACATCAACAACCATCTCAATGACATATCAAAGGGAATAATTTAAAAACAAAACACTATTTCAGCAGTAATCATATACAATCGTCTTATTCTATATAAGGCCTAATTATATCCATAGGCACCAAAAGCCTGGCTAAATTGTAATATTCAACTAACAGTTAAGGAGAGTTACATTTTGTGGAATTCAGGGTGGGCTGTATTGTATACCAAGAAATTATTTCTCCCCCCCCCTCCCCTGGCATTGGCAAAGGTGGATACCCAGAAAGAGCCATGGTAAGAGAATGGGATTTTACCCCATCTGAAATTGCTCATGGTCTCCGCATAGCTTTAGGGTTTTCCCTGGTTGCTTGAAGGTCAGTCATTTGAGGGAGTCCTTTGCTTAAGGCATCTGTTCCTGTCTAATTAACTACTGAGTTATAGGACTCACTGTCCTGGGGTGTTTCCAGATGAAAAGCTCCTAACACTACAAGTCATTGTTTTTACGCTGTAAGCCACAAGCGGAATTGCAACTGGCCATCCACACTCCAGGGAGTCTAGTGCTTTGTGTGTCTGTGTGGATTTCGCTATGGTCCATCCACACTGTTGGAAGGACATAGCTGAATGGACAGGGTTGTCCCCTTCACTCCTCATGGTCATCACACATCCCTTCTTCTGACATTTTGATGCAGCCTTACTTCTGAGTAGACACATTTATAATAGGCTGTAAGTCCCATCAATTTGACATTTAAATTCTAGTTTAGGGGAACTTCTGGCCATCCACCCTCCACACTACAATATACCATGACAACTTCCAAGGGAAAAGATTTGAAGCCCAGCAGTTCGCTCCTCTCTGCAGATGGATTGACAAAGAGCTCTGCCGGAGGCTGCCTGTTTGCTCAAAGCACAGGCAGGAAACAACTTTCATCTTTTGTTGCCACTTGTGTGCTCCAGTAAAGGTACAAATGCGTCTAATTAAAACAAACAAAAAAGTTAGTTGTGTTGTTCCATCATAAAACATTTCCACTGTTCCAAACATTTTTTTAACCCAAGCTTTAGTTCTGAGAAAACATGTTAAAATTGGGTGGTGTGTCCCATTGATTTCATCTGAGAGTGCCCCACGGATATATTCTAGTCAATTTCACAAGCAGATCTAGAACGTCATCAGGTGCAGAAATCGCGTTTCCTTACCGTCGCTTCTCTGCACTTCCTCATTCTCTGCATCCCACCAATGCAACATATACGCTATGATGGGACAAAGGAAAGGGCTTTCTCTATTGTGGCACCCCGACTGTGGAATGCCCTCCCCTTGGAGGACCGATTGGCACCAACATTGATTTCATTTCAACACCAAGTAAAAACATGGCTTTTTAACAAAGCCTTTGATGGTTAAACTCACTGGCACATTGTTTTAACTGCTTTTAAATTATATATAGTTTTAACTTGGATCATGGTTTAATTTGTTTTTAACTGCGCATATTTATTGTTTTATACTGTATGCTTTTATCTGTACGCCACTCTGAGATCGTAAGGATATAGGGTGGGATATAAATGTTTTAAATAATAAAATGATAATAATAGAAGAAAAGAAAAGAAAAGAGAGGGTTGATCCCTGCCTGATCCTGGGATCCCCTGTGCGTCATCTGGACACACAGGGACGGTCCCGGGGTTCGCCCCAGGATAAACGCTGGTCTTGCTAAGGCCTTGGTCCCTATTTCCTTGCGTCCAGAAGGATAAGCAGGCCTGGGAATTCCCCGACTCAGGCCGATGCCAGAGGGGATGATGGGAGATGCCATATGATGTGGCTCACTTTGAATCATGTCACGCTCCGCCTTCCTTTACACCTTCCCTGTATGAATAATGCAGGAGCATCAGGACTCCATGAGAGTTGGAGCCCTGCTAAACGTGGTGGAAAATCTGGGGGAGCGGAGGGGAGACCTTGCATTATGAATAATGCGAGATCTCACCCTTATTCACATGCGAGCTGCGACGAGCTCTGGAGGAGAGGAGAGGAGAGGAGAGCTGTCGCGGCCACCATTTTGTTTTAGTTTTAAAGTGGCGGCAGCAGCCAGGAAAGGTAAGTGAGTTTTATTTTTTTAAAAAATTCTCCTTCCCACCCCCCATCCGTGATCTCCGCGCCCTGGCCCTGTTCTCCTTCCTCCCCATCCGCCATGTCCGATGCCCTCCTTGCCCAATCGCCCCCTGGCCTGATCACCCACCGCCATGTCTGATGCCCCCTCCACCCCCCAGCCGCAATCTCCCCACCCTGGCTCCGCTCTTCCCCCCATCTCTCCCACCAGGTCTGCTTCCCCCCCCCCAGCCCCCATCTCCCCTCCCCGATTTCCCCTCCCCGGCCCAATGGGCACAGTGTTTGACTTCTCTCAGCTACTCATGAGTAAGCCGCGTAGCCGGGAAAAGCCATGGAACCGGATAGACCTCCCGCAGCCCCGGTCTCCGCCTGGGGCTGCGGAAATACCGGGCCACAACTGATGCCGGTTATCCCAGGCCAAGGGAGGGTTTAGCCCGGGCTGACTCCGGGATCCCCTGTGCATCATCTGGACTAACCCCTGGTCTAGCAATGGCCTTGCTGTCATAACTGGTATGTTAGCTCTGCTTTCTAATGCTACTGTAGTTTAGATATTGCTGCCAGGAGAGCAGAACATATCAACAGCTGGCACCAATATAAGTTCCAGTACAATGATGGCCCCCATAGCTGGACTGTGAGGCCGTAGCTAGACCTAAGGTTTATCCCAGGATCATCCCAGATTCATCCCTGCCTGAGTGCTGCATGCCCTGAGTGGCACTTAGATGAACAGGTTTGACCCCAGGACAATCCTGGGATAAACCTTAGGTCTAGCTATGGCCTAAGAGTGTCCTGTTAGAGTCTGACAACTGCTTCTTCATCTAGCGCATGTCCGGTTCAACGTCTCTGCTCTGTCTTTAACACCATGTATATTGCTCTTGCTGAATCATCATCATCATCATCATGAGGAACCATACCTTCCATTTGCTTATCCCAGTAATGCTTTTGCAGGAAGAATCAAATCAGAGAAACACTTTTGTGATTTCAATTTTTTTTATCTTTTGAAAACCAATGTAATAGTGATAAATCTCTGCAATGCTCTTAAATTTCCAATTCAACAAGGGAAGTTTAATAACACTGAAGGATTATAAACCTTCCCTGGCTTCAGCTAAACTAATCATTTCTACATGTTAAGAAAAACATTTAATAAACAGTTTTATTGGACAGTGGAGGAAGGAGAAATATCCCAGTCACAGAATGCTCTGCCAAGAATTTACTGGTTTTTTTTAACACAGTTAACAAACAAACAAAAATCAATATATACATAGTTTTTTCATTAAATAACTATTAGCAAAGTGGAAGTCTGAGGTATGTTTTCCATTTACTTTTCAGAATTGTATCTCTAAAAAGCTTGCAAATGATTGCATGCACAACTGAGTCCTACAAGTGGCCTAATGTATTTTATTGTTACTAGGTTTATATCATGCATTCTTCTCCAGTAGCCAGGAAAGAAGAAAGAACTGGGGGGGGCAGTGGGCAGGGAGGGGTGGAATGAGACTTTCCCCAAATAATTTACTGCCTCTTATAAGTATTAATAAACATCACCATGCACACTTAAAGCTGAAATTGAAATGAGCTTCTTCTGATTTTGTCCTTTCAAAAAGCCCTTTGAGACTTGAATGGTTGAAGTGCATTCAGCATACTGAATGAATCGAGGAAAAACTGTAGGTGTTGGGATAATGAATCTGTACCTTTTTCTCTCCTCCAAAAATGATTGTCTGATATCTATAAAATGACTCTTTGGGTAATAATAATAATAATAATAATAATAATAATAATAATAATAATAATAATAATAATAATAAGTTTCCATTTAGAGGTCCATTGTTCTTTCCCAATTGTCTTCTCCTCCACCACCACCACCTTTATCTTATTCTCTATTTGTTTGTATCTAATAAAAAATGTGATGTAGATGAAGGGATGGCCCACTCCAAAATGTCCAGAATCCACATTCTCTTTGCTGGTTTGATCCACAAAGTGGCTTGCCTGATAAAGTTCAGGTATGCAGCCATCTATGCCTACACTCCCTCTCCTCTGCAGAGAAAACAACAATCCCCATGATCCTGACAGGAAATAATTCATGCTCAAGAACATCATTTTGAGTTTACAACCATAGAGCATCATCAGATGAACATTTTATTGCATGCTTGTTACTGCCCACTTACGGATGTTCGCAGGTCCTTTTGACGATGGATGACATCTGCCTTCCATACATCTCCAGCTCCTTCTTGCCTTCTTTCCATCACAAAATAGATCCCTTAAAAAAAAAATTACTAAAAAAATATATTAATGGAATGTGCTGCCATTTACTGCTGTGTGCAGGAAAAGCAGCATGATAAAAATAGTCACTAAATGGACCACATGGCTGTTGTTTATTTCCTCTTTCTTCCCCTGTGTGAAGAAAAAGGAAGCATCATGGGACAGAAGCGTGGGAAAGCAAATGTAAGAAAACACAATTTTCCCCCATCTGATGATGCTCCTAGAGACCAGGGCCCTGTCTGTGAGCTCTCCTGGGTGCTGGTCACCCCTCCCACCCCCACCCCCACCCCTTTCACAAGGTAATTTATTTTGCTGGGTGGCAGGAAGGGGAGCTGGCAGGTGGATGCAAAATCATTTAGGGTTTTTTTTTAGTATTCTGTCCAAATGCTGCCTCCACCGCACAAATCTCCTGAGGTTTTCAAGCATTCCAAGAAAATGCTCAGAACAGACATACAATTTTTGAAGTTAGCAAGGGTGGGGTTCATACTACAACAAATGCTCTTAAAATACACTGCTTTGAGACATTTAAATCTTGAAAATACCCCAAGAGCAAGATCGTTGCAACTTACCATGACTCTTTCCCTACCATCATCACTGGGATCTGAAACACTACATCCCTAAAGTTGGTTCAGCCAAAGATTTCAATTTGCCACCCTATTGTCCCAGGACCAAAGGTGATATCTAGATTGGCTATATGGCTGAGTATAAGACAAAAGAAGAACCCCTCAAATACAGCTACACAATATTCCATGCTGACATTTTATCTCTTGTCTACTTTCATATTTATTTTCCATCTAAAACCTGCTGGCCAAATACCTTTTTTTCTTTTCTCTTTTCTTCCCCCCCCCCTTTTGTTCTGGTACATAAGTCACATACTAAGACATATATTTACAATCCAATACAGTTTTAATTTCCACCTGATTTTAATATTGATAACCATTAACTTGGATAATACGCTTTGTTTCGTTATTCACTCTTAAACCCTGGATCACCCATTTACAGACCACATTATCTTTCAAACAGGTTCAGAAGCGAACCTCTTTTTCTTAGTCCTATTGCTCTCCATAGCTGTGTATGCTGATGGAGGCATTCTCCCATGTTCTGCTTTATTTACATATTCAATGAATTTTCTCCATATCCCTTCAAACTTGTCACCATCTAAATGTCCTCAAGCTATCCTTAAGTTTAGAGCCAATTTCTCTAAGAGAGCAATCTGCTAAACTCTCTGATACCAGTTTTCGATATTAAGCCCTTTACTGTCTTTCCAATACTTGACTATCAACCATCTTGCTGCTAACAATAGATGCTGCACTAATTCTTTACTTAGCAGGTTGATATCTAAACCTATATATAAATTTAGCAAGGCCAGGTGAGGGGATGGATGAACCCACTGTCCTGTTATTGAACTTGTCTCTTGAAAGACTAATATCTAGAAATTATTTACCCTAGGGCAGGTCCACCACATATGTAAGTATGTTCCTGTGCCTGAGCGCCCTCCAACACACCACCGACGTCCCTGAGCTCATCATTGAAAATTTCCTTGGTGTGAGATACCATCTGTGGGTCAGTTTTAACATTAATTCCCTATTTTAATTGATATATTGTTTTAAATGGCATCTGTCCCACAATGCATTCCAATTTCTCCCTTCTATATGGATTCACCTAGTGGTAGCCAAAAAGGCCACAGAAAGGGAAGGGAAAAATGAGGGGGGGGGTCTCCCTATTTGGCCTGTTTTCCCTTCCACTCGCAGGACAGGGCATTGCCCGTCTGTGACAGTTCCTAGTATTTATTGTCCATGGCCAAACATGGCCCAATACCACCTACCTACTGTGTATTTAAAAATACACAGGCATTTTTAAAACTTTCTTAACTATGGCCGCAGAGACAGATGACAGAAAAACCCAGGGTAATTTGAGCCTCGCTTGAGTTTCCATGGAAACGGTGTTTATAGCATTTCTGTTTTATTGGTAAGGGGGAAGAGGTTATAAATAATGAAGAGTCTAATGTTGTTTCCCTTGGTCTTGCTGAACTGCTGCAGGCACCAAGACAGATGAAGTCAATAGCAATGGGAGGCAGCAGCTGTAAGAGCACAGTTCAGTATACTCGATTACTTTATTAGTGGGAAGCCAGCATTACCATTAATGCTTCATAATACGCTGCTGTTGAACTATCTTTTATTAACAAATATAACCACTCAAGGACTAAACTCTTTCCTGGAATGACTGGCAGTGCTGTACATAGGCTCTAATCAAATACCTTCACAACCATTTGAGTAAACATCTCTTTTCTACTCTTCTCCAACCCAGCTCCCCTGTTTGTAATAAGACTGTCAGGAACATCATTAGAACTTTTGGGGATCTGAACATCCCTCTCATGCAAATTATGTAGGCATTACACAATTGCATCTACTTTGCAGAATCTCTCATTTTTCAGGCTTTCTCTGGAGAAAAGCTGGTTTGCTTGCTAGGGGGAAAAGCAAGCTATGCTTTGAGGAATTACTTCCTTTTCTTTCCTGTTGTGCTCATTACCGTGGACTCAGTTCTGTTACAGAGCCTGCTATAGGGCTTGGCAACTTAGTGCCCTCCAGAGGGTTTGGACTACAACTCCCATAATCCTTGGTGGTGCCTTATGCATTCAAGCCTTTATAAAACTATCTATCTAAAATTATTTATAGGCTGCCTTTATGGGTGAAAGTCTCTCAAGGCGACATGCAAGATAAAAACCACACAAAGTTGATTCAGTTATCCACAAAACAAGAGTTACCAAAGCTTTAACAACACTCAGAAGCAGTGGTTTTGAAAATGTGATAAAATAATCCATTTATGGTCTGAAACTCTTGTTTAAATCCTGGATAGTTGAGACTTCTTAGGGATTGATTATAAGCGGTTATATAATCAAGATCAGAAGGTTACTATGGCAGGGTATACTTGGAAAACAAGACATTGTCCACATGAACAAGGAAATTCTAAAGTGTTTCAGCTCTTTGCTAACTTGGATCATTCATAAGTTGCTGTGTTTCTTCATAGAACAGTGATAACCGAGTATAACAACCCTACTATTAAAACAACAAAGAATCTTGTGGAAGTTAAAGATTAACCAAATTGTTATGGCATAGGGTTTTGTGGACTGCAATCCACTTCATCATCAGATGCAAACCTTGTCGTGGCTTCTGTGAACAGTTCAGCCTATCTAGGTGTTCTTTGATAGGAGGTAGGGTTGAGTATCTCATCAAATGTTGATTGGGTTTTTTATTATTATTATTCATTAATAATGATAAATATGGTACTTCTAGGCTTAAACACCCATTTACATAGCAGTGAACTCAATGGGCCAGTTCACCCAATTGCCAGAGCCCACCTAATGTAACCCATGGTGGGTTGTAACATATTCCAGGGCCCACTGTGGGTGGTCACCATGGCTTATAATGATGTGTAAACCTTGTGAAGAGGGGGGTTTGCCATAACAACCCACAACCCCAAGAAACAGCCCATGAGTTCACATATCTCAATAAGCCACAGTGACTGCCTGGCATGTCTTGAATATTCACAATGGCCACAGTGGGCTGCAGTGATCATGTGAACCAGGCCACTGGGACTTACTTCTGAGTATGTATAGGATTGCACTGTTATGGTTAAATAACTTTCTAGACACAAATTGCTGTGTAAGATCTTTAAAAATCTTTCATAATCTTATATCTATTTACTCAAAAGTAAATCCTACAGTGTTCTATTGGCTTTTTTCTTCATAAATGTGCAGAGGATTACATCCTAAAGTTCTATGAACTTTACAACACCCTAGCCCTTCTCCAGTAGTTGACTGATATGCAAACTCATTTTAGATTTGAATCATGTATCACTTGTACATAAATAATGATCTCACCTGTGTCTTATACTGCTGTCTATTAAATTCTAAGTGGAGAACTATGAATTTTGAAGCGTATTGCCATTAAAGGAACATTTGAGAAATACCAAGATTTCATAAAGGCAATTAAGATCCCAGATAGTCATCTGTATTTTATCCTAGTATTAATGCCTACTAAAAAAAAATTAATGGTGGGGGATAGTGGAGAAATCAGGAGTTTGGGTGTAAAGTGCAGCACAAAAAGCTAAGCAAACAAAAATAAAAAACAAAAAGGCAAAGGGTTACACTGATGCTGAAAAACAGAATGTACTTGTGATATTTAATGTATCCAACACATTTCAATGTATCATCTCCGTTCAGAATACTGTGGCTTTTATTATTTCTTTTTTATAGGGATCTTGATGAAGACTATATATCTGTGGTTGGCCACTGTATGAATGGAGTGCTGGACTAGATGGACGGTTGGTCTGATCTAGCTTGGCTCTTCTTACGATTGCTTGTTTTTTGCCTTTTCAAACCCCAAGAAGTCTACAATTCATGAGTGATGGGATGCACTGGGCAGAGTTTTGGTCCATCACATGTTCCACAGGCCTGCTTTTAAAATGCTATTTAGTTACTAAGTAATTATTATAGGGAGATCTTATAACAGTCGTGGATGTGATTATGCTAGGAAATTCTCTCTCTATATATGGATTCTTTCTTATAGAATAAAATGTGGATATCCCTGCTTAAACTATTGCTGGAGTCTACCAGCTCTCCAAATCACCTTGTTTAAGTGGTATAAATAACACTGGATCCAGGATAGAGCAGTTTGTGGAGCTGGGAGAAGCAGGCAGGTGCAAGGACAGATTCCTCTTCCTCCAACCACTGAGGGCCTTGGAGAAGGAAGAAGTTCTCTATTCAAATGCCTGCCTGCCGCCTCTCCCAACATTACAACAAACATTTCTAGCCTGGGCAAGGTTTAAAGATACCAAGGAACAGAACACAATGAAAGTATCTGGATGCTTTTTTAAAAAATTGTCATGACTAATATTAGGCCACATTCATTAATGTCTTTGACTTACATTTACTGTAACTATTATTTCTATGGTAATGATTGGTAGCTGACTCCTCCTCATCCTATTTGCATCTTCCTGTCCTATTTGTCATTCTAATCAATATTTCTGCCCAGGTGACAGCAAAGAATTCTAGAAGAGAAACCAAGATTGCCTGAGGCCGCGTGGGATGTGGTAAGAGAGGAGGAGGAGGAGCTGTCATGGACGCCAGGGCAACGTCTATGGAATTAAATCAAACTGGGAGCTCTGTGATGTCAGTAGATGTATAACTGAGTCACCCATGTTAGGTGTGTAGGAAGGGGGGGGGATTCGATCTGGGCAGCAGGATGCAGGGAGGGGTGCATTTCTCCCTATGTCATTTCTCCAGTTTTAATTCCTGCTCCTATTTGTCCATATATCAGTGTATTTTCTCCCTGTGAGGTAAACAGCAGTTTTTGGAGGGAAGATAAGGAATAAAGCCACATGGACCAGTGCCACAACCTCAGTCCAATTCAGCTCACCCTCCATGGCTGTTTTAGCTTTTTCAAAAGTGGAAGATCTGATCACAGATCGCCCAGCATCATATCTAGTTTGGTCGTTACTCTAACCTATGAGTGTCTAAATGAAATTCACATTGGTATATCAGAGTGTTTTACTCGAAGTTTCACATGTGCATAATAATCATTGTTTCACAAATGCATAATATAACCATAATTTCAGGTAAGGCTGAAAACATAGGTTCTTGCTACGGTACTGCTGCTGAGAGATGTGATGCCATCTCCTAACTCTGGCTGATTCCATAATTATTATTTTCATTCTTGTGATTGTACCTATCAATCATTCCCCTGATGAAAATGGTAGTATCAGAAGGACATCCTTCCATGGCTGACTATGGCAACTTACTTCTGAATTTCTCAACATGTGTGTTACCTACAAGTATACATGTGTGTACGTTCTCTAGCATTACGATTTATTATTAGGAAAGTCATTCAGATGGATTTCTGTAAGTGGAAATCAGTAATATTTTTATCTGACTTATTTTTATTGGTTGCTTGACAGTGACTTTCCCAAGAAGAATTTGTTTTTGTTTTATAAAGTGTCACAATGGTACTATACATTTGATGTGATGAAGTATCATTTTCTTCCTATCAATTAATGTGATGTAGTACTAGTGACAGAGAGTCAGAACCAAATATTCCAGGAATTATTGTATTGCTGGATTGGAAGCAGTTATAAAGAATTCTATGAGGAACAACCAAGATAAATGGTTTTGTTAAGAAGTAATGGTTGCATAGACATGAGAGTCAAGTTTGTTTGTTTCATACACCAGTCTTTTGTGAACATAATTTTATAATTTCTACATTTGAAAGCCATAGAGATAGCAATGTGTGTTGTTTCAGCCACTATTCTGATGCTGGTTTTAAAGCTTATTTATTTATTTATTACATTTATATACCGCCCCATAGCTGAAGCGCTCTGGGTGGTTTACAAAAGTTTTAAAAAGTGAACATTAAAAACAAATATACAAAAATTTAAAACCATCAAAAGCTTAAAAACAACAATATCCATTTTAAACAACTATTCTAGGGTCAGTTAAAAACTCAGCATATGCTGTTAACTGTCTGGGGGAAGAGAAAAGTCTTGACCTGGTGCCAAAACCATAACAATGTTGGTGCCAGGCGAGCCTTGTCAGGGAGATCATTCCATAATTGGGGGGCCACCACTGAAAAGGTGTCTACCTTGTTGCCATCTTCTGTGCTTCCCTTGGAGTAGGCACCCGGAGGAGGACCTTAGACGTTGAGCATAGTGTACGGGTAGGTTCATGTCAGGAGAGGCGTTCCATCAGGTATTGTGGTCCCAAGCTGTGTAAGGCTTTATAGGTTAAACCCAGCACCTTGAATTGGGCTTGGAAACATATAGGCAGCCAATGCAAGCAGGCTAGAATCGCTCTTATATGTTTGAACCTTCTGGTTCCAGTTATCAATCTGGCTGCTGCACTTTGCACAAGCTGCAGCTTCCAAACCGTCTTCAAAGGCAGTCCCACAAAGAGAGCATTGCAGTAATCTAATTTGGAGATTACCAGAGCATGGACAACTGACGCTAGGTTATCTTTGTCCAGATAGGGGCAAAGCTGGGCCACCAACCAAAGTTGGTAGAAGGCACTCCGTGCCACCAAGGCCACCATGAACCATAAAGTTGGGCATGAACCCTTGATAGTTTTCATTAAAACAACTCTTTACTTCTTTGTTTTCAGGTCTTGCCACTAGTTTGCTCTGTTCAAGGAATTCTTTGATACGAGTTCACCTCTTATTAGCTTTTACGCTATAATTTGCTAATAATAATAAAAAATGAAGGATGATTTTCCCTAAACAATTAAGATAAAAGAGCTACTTTGTTCAATATCCCAATTCATTTCTCTTTAGATAAAAACCTAATTTCATTTTGACGGAAGAACAATGGCAGGTAAAGGTTGTACTGGGGGAGGAGGGTTAACCATGTTCATATTTTCATCCTGAAACAGTTTATTGTTTCAGGATATTTTCATCCTGAAACAGTAAAAAGATATAAATTTTACTGGCATTTTGGTATAATACTAAAACATTGGACTGGTTCACATATCACAGTAGCAAATCATAAGTTAATTAACCAAGGATTTGTCATGTGCAAGCTGCTTCCATTTTGCATAAACAATCTACGAATGCCCAGATTGTAGACTGTTGTGTGATTTGTGAACCCGGACACTCTGGATTGTTTTTTTAGTGGGTTAAATGACCTAGAGTTAACCTGCAATTCTGTCCTAATATTCTCAGATTGTTACACTTGTTCATTTATTCTGTACATGTTCTATAAAAACATTTTCCTAGAACAATTTCATTCGATAGTGTGGCCAGATGCAAAAAGAAAGAAAGAAGGGACAGAGCTCTTCAACCTTTAAATGTTGCAGTATAGAAGGTATTCCCCCTCCTCCTCCTCCCTCCCAATCCCCTTTCCTTTTGTGTCATGTCTTTTAGATTGTAAGCCTGTGGGCAGGGACTGTCAAGAAATACTTTTGTAAGCCGCCGTGAGAGCCTTTTTTGGCTGAATGGCGGCATAAAAATACTTAAATAAATAAATAAATAAATAAATAATTTCAGCAGGTAGAGCTTGCCATGCAAGCTGCTGTGACGACCACCCTTCCCTGGGTTTACTCTGGATCACTCTTCTTCTTTTTGGAACCCAAAGGACCCAGCTCAGGTGCACTCGTCAGGGCTAGAGATGCCAACTCTGTACCTGTGGCGCGCCTCCTTCTGCTTAGGCCCCACAGCTATACAAATCTGCACTGTTGCCCCAAACTTCTCCCTTGCGCTGCCACCATAGATTGACCTGTACTCTAATGACCACACCAAATGTAAATTAATGTAATTTATTAACAAGACATCAATGCAGGTTTGAAACCTTAATGGTTTCAGCTCAGAAGCATATGGTTTCAAAGTACAATACATAATGGTTTCAGATGGTAATTTCTCTTCAATGTTTCACAATATAACTTTATAAGTACACCTTCCTTCTAAACTACACTATTCTCTCTCCCACACTCTAATCCACCAAAACAACAAAACACACAGACCCTTCCTATCTCTATCCCACATCTCTCTCTCAACAACTCTCATCTCATATCATCATCATCAATCCCTACACACCTGACAGCATATATATATATATATATATATATATATATATATATATATATCACACAGTCCTCCGACTCCGCCCCTTCTCACAGCCAAGCCAATCGCTCCACACAAACATCCAATCAGCACTCTCCTTCCATCCAGCACTCACTCCCCCCCCCCATGGCTTCATACTTACCATTCTGCTACAAACACACAGTGAGTACCTTCTTTAAACTCTGCAAACCTTCATAAACTTTCATATTACACCTAACAACATAGCCACATGCAGTGAAACATCACAGCTGCACCTGCTGAAATTCCCTCTTCTGTAGAGCTATTACAGGTGCAGGAACCCTGCCCTCTTTTGCATCTGGCCATCTTCACATTAAGTTCCCTATACTGGATAAGCACATGAAGTTTTGTCATCATCATAAGAACTGAAACCATTATGAACAAATTGACTGCTACAAACCCTTAGAGCTCAATTATCCTGATGCTCTTTTTCTCCATGGAACTTAGGGAAAGTGGGTTCAAAAGCAATTGTCTTTGTCCGTGATATTCAATACAAAATACAAACAAGGCAACTTTTTCATAGCCTGAATCCAAACAAAATGAAATGAAATGTAAGCAGGGAGTGGCATGGTGTGGGCCCAGAGTATATCTGCCCCTCTGGTTGCAGGCTGTAATATATAACTAGAAGTGTGTGAAATATTGAGATATTTTCCACTGGCCACAATTGCAGCTGGAGGCAGCCTGTTAATTTGAGTTGCAGCATGGAAGCACAGCACCAACAACATAGGCAAGAAGGGCCACTTGCAAGGGGGGAAAAATGGTATAAGATGCCATGTTTAAAACAGACACTTGGCAACTTGTTCTAATTCTGTCCGTTTGTAGCATTTGCATCTGTTTTTTCTTATTTTCGTCTCTCTTATCTGACTGGTCCAAGCTGTTCAACCTGGGAAGCAAAATTAAAAGCACGCCAATCGCATAATGTTTACCTTGTGCTGCCTCATGACGTGATGTAATGTGACATAGTGTATGCACTGCAGTCACGTCTGATGTCTTAAAATAGCTTAAATGCGATGCGTCATGACATGAAATAATAGGAAGTGATGCAGTGCAAATTAATATCTAAAAAAGCAGCAGCAGATGCGCATGAAATGCCTTCTTCAACCGTGTTTTTCTTATTTCTGGTGGAGCAATTTCCTGTATTTCACCTCAACAGAAACTGCATGTTGATCTCCTTGAATGTAAATTGGAATTGAGTACATCTCCTTCAGATCTGTTACTGTGTAGCATTTAAGGTCTTAACAGTGCAATCCTACACCTGTCCACATAGAATCGCAGCCTTACAAAGAATAGTCCAGCAGCCTCAGTGCCCTGAGTTGAACGAGTCTATAGTTAGTCCCTCGTTCCATGTTCAAGGCCAGCTAGACAGGCCAAGCGGAGGGGTCTCAATGCATGGGTGGGACAGTGATGCAGGGAGCAGGTTGTTTACCGTAGATTTGTTAGGAACTGGAGGATGTTTTGGGACAAGCCAGGCCTGAATTAAGTAATGGGCTTCACTTGGCTGGTGCTTTGCAAAGGTAGCAGAGCAGCTTTTAAATTGATCCCTGTGGTGCTGGGCAGCGTCTCATTCATTCCTAGGAGATGAGGGTGAAAATATCTCTGATTGCCCGTTGGGGACTGGTGTGGAAATAAGCCATGAGCCTACAGTAAAACATGATTGCCAGTCAAAGAGGGCTGTAGGCAGTGGAGGCTGGTGGGTCTGAATTTGGTGGGACTGTGAATGCATTCTGGCTTTCGGTCAGAACCACTCAGAACTCTAAAGGAGCTATTAAGGTGCCCCAAATAGGTTAAACACCTTGGATATTTCCTTTAGAGTTCTAGCTGGTTCTGACTGAATCAGAGAATATATTCACAGTTCCACCAAAATCGGACCCACCAGCCTCCACTGACCATGGGGGGAAATGAATATGCCAGAGACAACTGGAGAAGGAAACTATATTGATGTCTCTAGGCAAATGCTAGAAGCCTCCAAGCCAAGACTTGGAGTGCCCGGTTTTAAAGGGGGCCATAGATATACTGGGCATAATGGAAACGCATCCCTTTTGCAGAGGACCGGCCTGTCCCAAAACCTAGAACAATGGAGAAAACCAGTGAGATACAGTAATATCTGGATATAATATAGAGGGGAGGGCATACTAGGGGCAGTGTCAAGCTGTACATCAAATAGGGTCAAATAAACTAGAAAACCTTAAAAGAGGCAGATGCATCCACATAATTGTGGCAATACCTATCAGACTAGTAATTTAGTACTGTATATATACTATCATCCCAATGAGCATGGTGGTCTTGAGATGGAGAATGAAATTAAGGAGACATTCTGCAGGGAATGGTTTAAAAAAAGGAAAAAAAGAGAGACTTCCCCCCTTTTCTTAACACCCCTATCCCCACAGGGTGTGTGTATGTTTCAGCATGAAAACAGGAGGGGGAAGCCTAAATCCCCCCCAATTCACCATGAACCCAGATTGGTGGGACCATGGTAAATCAATCACACATAAATGCATACAAAGTCAGTCACTGTCAAATGAAGCACTGAGGGGCGGGGGGCACTGCCAGGAGCAGCTGGGCTTTTCGCCACTCTTGCCAGGCAGCTCTGTAGCCCTTTCAAACAAGCTACACAGAACCCACACTGCTGGGTCCAGACATCACAACAAACCAAACTGTATGTTCTTAACAAACCATGCTGAGCAAACCGTGCTAGGTTCGGACATCACAGTAAGCCACCCTGAAACAACCAAGGGTGACAACCCACTGTGGGTTGTTGTCATGTAGTGCGAATCAGCTCACCCTTCCTCAGAGAACCACTTCCCCAAATGTATTTTGCTTCAGAACCTGATCCTTTAACTGATAGTCAGACTCTGAAATAAAGTTGAAGTCAGACTTATATTCATGGAGAACATGTGCTTTGGTATGAAATACAACACCCAAAGGAAAGGCAAACTACAGTGTGGAATCCTTCTCACCCAGTCACTAACTCGCAGACCCTTTTGAATAAAAATTTATTTACTTTGAAGGAGGAACTACAGGAGGAAATCACACCTACATTGACATTCAGTAGGGTCATATAAAATTGCTAGAGGTGGGATGTGACTTGTGGCTCACCAGCTGGCAATTTTTGACTTAAAATAGAATCTGTGGTATAATATTTGCTTAGGGACTACAGCAGCATCAGTGTTGATATACTGCAACCCTAGCAGAAAATGTGGGAATGCTTGGAATTCGCTAGTCCCATTTAGTTGGAATAAAGAAGAAGCTATCTCTTAAGAATATTTCTAGGGTTGTTCTATGATTTGAGCAAACTTTTCTTGTAGGAAGCCTCATTAACATAAATTGGATGTCTGAGTTAGGCCATTTCTATATGAGGTTGCATTGGCACCTTGTTATCTAATATCCCAAAATTGTGCTCCTCCACGGTAATACCCACAGAAAGGAGCGCAGATACTGGTTTTGGAAGCTCATGGGGCCACTGCCGCCCCTAGTGTCCCCCCACTCCTGTACCCCACCCCCACCCCGTTGTTTCACTCCTCCTCCTAGCATCCGAAAACAAAGGTGTCATGGAGGGGGAAGTTGGCTCCTCAACCCACGGTTTTTTGGGGTTGTTGGGTTTTTTTAAAAAAAACCCAACAATGTTTGTTTGTAATTGTGCAATTGCACAATTCTAGAGAGGCATAGAGACAAACCGCCACCTCTCCACTTTCCCGGTGCACCCTGCAAAAATGTGTATTTGTTACTTTGTTACTGGATCCATTTCAGTCGGGTTTCAGGCCCGGCTTTGGCACGGAAACAGCCTTGGTCGCCCTGTATGATGACCTATGTCGGGAGAAGGACAGGGGGAGTGTGACTTTGTTGATTCTCCTTGATCTCTCAGCGGCTTTCGATACCATCGACCATGGTATCCTTCTGGAACGTCTGGCTGAGTTGGGAGTGGGGGGCACTGCATTGCAGTGGTTCCGCTCCTACTTAGCGGGACGGCTCCAGAAGGTGGTGCTTGGGGGACATTGCTCGGCCCCGTGGACTCTTCAGTATGGAGTTCCGCAGGGATCGGTCTTGTCCCCCATGCTGTTTAACATGTACATGAAACCGTTGGGTGCGGTCATCCGGAGTTTTGGAGTGCGCTGTCATCAGTACGCTGACGACACGCAGCTCTACTGCTCCTTTTCATCCTCATCAGGTGTGGCTGTGGATGTGCTGAACTGGTGCTTGGCTGCGACAATGGACTGGATGAGGGCTAATAAACTGAAGCTCAATCCAGACAAGACTGAGATGCTGCTGGTGGGTGGTTCCTCTGATCGGATGGGGGGTGTTCAACCGGTTCTGGATGGGGTTGCACTCCCCCTGAAGGAGCAGGTTCGTAGCTTGGGGGTTCTCCTAGAACCATCTTTGTCACTTGAGGCTCAGGTGGCCTCGGTGGCACGGAGTGCTTTCTACCAACTTCGGTTGGTGGCCCAGCTACGCCCCTATCTGGACAGGGATAACCTAGCTTCAGTTGTCCATACTCTGGTAACTTCCAAATTAGATTACTGCAATGCCCTCTACATGGGGCTGCCTTTGAAGACGGTCCGGAAGCTGCAGCTTGTGCAAAATGCGGCGGCCAGATTGATAGCTGGAACAGGGAGGTTTGAGCATGTAACACCGATTCTGGCCCGCTTGCATTGGCTGCCTATATGTTTCCGAGCCCAATTCAAGGTGCTGGTCTTAACCTATAAAGCCCTACATGGCTTGGGACCACAATACCTGATGGAACGCCTCTCCCGACATGAACCTACCCGTACACTGCGCTCAACATCTAAGGTCCTCCTCCGAGTGCCTACTCCAAGGGAAGCTCGGAGGATGGCAACAAGGGAGAGGGCCTTTTCAGTGGTGGCCCCCCGACTGTGGAATGATCTCCCCGATGAGGCTCGCCTGGCGCCAACATTGTTATCTTTTCGGTGCCAGGTCAAGACTTTTCTCTTCTCCCAGGCATTTTTAACAGCATTTTAACAGCATTTAACAACGTTAAGTTTGTTTTTAATGGACCCCACAATTGTTGTTTTTAAATGGATACTGTTGTTTTTATACTGTTTTTATGTGTGTGTGTGTGTGTGTGTGTGTGTGTTTAAATTGTATACTTTTAATGTTTACTATTTTTAAATGTTGTAAACCGCCCAGAGAGCTTCGGCTGTGGGGCGGTATATAAATGTAATTAAATAAATAAATAAATAAATAAATAAATAAATAAATATTAGGAAGCTCTGCAAAGTCCCTGGAGGGGCGGAGCCAGTCCAGGAGCCATTAGGCTCACAGGTCCGCCCCTCCTTCCCCCTCCTCCTGTCTGGCCATGGCGACCAGTCTGGGGAAACTATTGGCCAGGACACACCTCCGGTACAACACCAGAGCAAGGTGACAAACAGCAAATGTGCCTCTGTGCCTTGCTGACAAGAAAAAGTTGCAATAAGTAGCCAGCTTTTTAAAAGTTTGCCCCTCGATGGCTTTGCAATGGTGGCTGTGTATATATATGACCTGCCATCACTGCAGATCCACCCCGGGGCAAACCCCTTGTCAAGACAAGCCCTAAAAGTTGGTTACAAACAGATCTCAAAGCTGGGTAGATGTACCAGTTTCTCTCCCTCACCCCTTATATAAATAATAAATGACAAAGGAAGTTCCAAAACTCAACCTAAACTTATCCAAGCTACATGTTGAAATATAAGGATACATTTCAGAATTTTGTGATCCCTGGATAAATGAATTTGAAACCTGGCTTCCTAAAGCAATCTCATTTCCTACTAAGCTGCCAAAATGTACATTTGTAGTGACTTGATGATAGCAGTCTAAATACCCAGAGAACAAAGTGATCTGAGTCTAATGTACATGCATATATCTTGACAGTGTGTGTGATGGCATCTTTACACCTTTCTGTCTCAGCAGACAGGGAGCTCTGGGTTGTGCAAGCCCAGAGCCTCTGCTCTATGGGAATGGGTCAAATGCTGTCACTTTTTGTCAAGTAGTTTGTGTTTCTTGGGTACCAGTAGTGACATACGTCTTGTGTTGAAACATTCCAGTTGCAAGTAGTTCTGATTGTTCAGACACTTTGTGAACATTGACATTACTGCAATTTACTCTGAAATGCTTTCTGACATGTGGGGGAAGAGAGAGCAGCGAGACAGAAAGTAGGGGAGAAAGTTGCTCACCTGGGAGAGTTTGCCTATAAGGCACAGTGTGTATAGAAAGTTAGATTACTAGCTTTTAGGTTGGCTGGGCAAACATTATTAGACCCAGGGTTGGCCCTACCATTAGACACAATGAGGTAACCACCTCAGGCAGCAGTTGCTGGGGGCAGCAGCCCCACTCCAGCCATTCCACTCTCTTAGAGGACAACGCTGTGTGTGCTACACTGCCTGTCCTGCACCCTCTAAGCTATGCTACTACCCTCCAGTGCAATGGAGGACCCTATTCCATTGCCAGTGTCAAAGGAAAATTGCAACTGCCAGTCTTGTTGGCTATGTGGAATGGAAGGGGATGCCATCTTGTTCTTTGCTTCAAGGAACACAATGTCTTGGGCCAGCCCTAATCCTGATAGACACCTAGATCCTTGGGCAAGACTGAACTCTTCCAGGCAAATCCAGGCATCTGGCAAGGTCACAGACTAATTAGTCTGTTCAAAGTAATTGTACTGACTTCCACAAAGAAAGGGATTTGAAGACTGCAGCCTAACAACAAGGCCCTATGAACTATGTCACTGACACAGCAGTACTGTGAGTGACTTTGGTCATATCATGGCAGCTCCTAGTGGCTTTCACAGCAGCCCCTAATCACAAGAATATATTGCAGTAACAAACTTTCAAATCCCCCAAATAATACTTATTACCAAGCTGGTACTATTTGATCTCATAGTTGGCAAACAGGGCAGCTCTTTTACGTTTTCTTCTCTCTCGCACACACACACACTCATGGCTGAAAGGAATTTGCTTTCAAAAAAACATATTCTACAAATAATTCTTCATACTCAAATATTTGCCGAATGTGCTCCAAATACTAGATATTTGTATTTAACACCATATGGCATTTGATACATGAATAATATTTGACAACGCTGGTAGCTGATGTGCAATGCGTAGTAGCTTTCCTTCCTTACAACTTTCAAGGAAACCTTTCCTTGTTTCCTTGTCTATCATGGCAGCCCTGCTTTTCTATTACAGATCCCTGAGCACTGTAGAAGGTTCTAGAGCAGGGGTAGGGAACATGTGGCCTTCCAGGTGTTGTTGGATCACAACTCCCTTCAGCCATCCTAGCCAATGGTGAGGGATAATGGGAGCATCTGGAGGCCCATACATCACCTGTCCTTGTTCTAGAGCATTGTTTGGGGTGTACATTCAGTTCACATGGGACACTTAGACCTCATCATTGTTCATTGTAAACTGAAGGTGTCGCCTAAAACACATCCAAGCTTCTTCTATATCGCACATTTCTGACATTTTTTTTACAGATCAAAAGATAAATATACCAACATTTGATATCTAATCAATGTGCAATGAAAATCAGTGTTGGACAACTTGCACAAATTCATGTGTGATGTTTTCCAAATAAACAAGAGTCTGAGGGATTCAAATGTTGAGATACAAATTTCATTAAAAAAAGAGAGAGAGTTAATGATCATGTTGAAATAATCACCAAATTTTGACTATTTGTGAATATTTGATGGAGTTATATATCCCCATAGACATTCTCCTCCCCAGTCAAAGAAAGATGGCAGCTGCATTGGGCCCGCAGTGAGGAGAAAAGGTTAAAGCCCCCCTTTCACACACCCCACATATTTATTTATTTATTTTATTACATTTATATACCGCCCCACAGCCCAAGCTCTCTGGGCAGTTCTCAAAAGCTAAAAACAGTAAACATTAAAAGTATACAAAATTTAAAAACCATCAGAGACATAACAACAACAGTATAAAAACAGCAGCATCCATTTAAAACAACAATTCTGGGGGCCATTAAAAAACAAACTTAGCATTCAATGTTGTTAAATGCCTGGGAGAAGAGGAAAGTCTTGACCTGGTGCCTGAAAGATAACAATGTTGGCGCCAGGCAAGCCTCATCGGGGAGATCATTCCACAGTCGGGGGGCCACCACCAAAAAGGCCCTCTCCCTTGTTGCCATCCTCTGAGCTTCCCTCAGAGTAGGCACTCGGAGGAGGACCTTAGATGTTGAGCGCAGTGTACGGGTAGGTTCATGTCAGGAGAGGCGTTCCATCAGGTATTGTGGTCCCAAGCCGTGTAAGGCTTTATAGGTTAAAACCAGCACCTTGAATTGGGCTCGGAAACGTATAGGCAGCTAATGCAAGCAGGCCAGAATCGGTGTTATATGCTCAGACCTCCCTGCACCAGCTATCAATCTGGCCGCTGCATTTTGCACAAGCTGCAGCTTCCGAACCGTCTTCAAAGGCTGCACCATGTAGAGGGCATTGCAGTAATCTAATTTGGAGGTTACCAGAGTATGGACAACTGAAGCTAGGTTATCCCTGTCCAGATAGGGGCATAGCTGGGCCACCAACTGGAGTTGGTAGAAGGCACTCTGTGTCACCGAGGCCACCTGAGCCTCAAGAGACAGAGATGGTTCTAGGAGAACCCCCAAGCTACGAACCTGCTCCTTCAGGGGGAGTGCAACCCCATCCAGAACTGGTTGAACATCCCCCCCATCCGGTCAGAGGAACCACCCACCAGCAGCATCTCAGTCTTGTCTGGATTGAATTTCAGTTTATTAGCCCTTATACAGTCCATTGTCATGGCCAGGCACCGGTTCAGCACATCCACAGCCACACCTGATGAAGTTGAAAAGGAGCAGTAGAGCTGCGTGTCATCAGCGTACTGATGACAATGCACTCCAAAACTCCAGATGAACGCACCCGACGGTTTCATGTATATGTTAAACAGCATGGGGGACAAGACCGACCCCTGCAGAACCCAAAATAACAACTTGCATAGTATTTCTTTGTCATGGAGGGCCATGACATTCTGCCAAAATTGGAAGCCTGTGCTTTGCTGTTAAAACGATCCTGTGCTTTGCTGTTAAAATGCATTCAACCACGGGGTTATACCCAGGAAGCGAACCTGTGGTTTGTTGTTGGGTTATTTGTGATTAAGAACCCATAGTAAAGCCATAGTGGAGGCTTCACATGTAATGACAACCCATGATTCAACAACAACACATACTCTGGATTGTCGTTAGGTCTCTGTAGCATTTATTTTAAATTATATTGACTTATGTAGGCCCAATGAATAGGCTGTAACACAGTTGAAACTAAGCAGTTTGAGACCTAATCAGTGCCTAGGTAAGAGAGAGACCACTAGGAAGAATGGGATAGACATATAAAAATAAATGCTAGATTTAAGAAGATATACTGTCCTTTTCCTTTTGTGTTCAAAATGGATGAAATAACCATTTATACCTAGATTAGAGAGTATGACTTCTTTTGATTGTCCTATTTAATATTGTACACATTGGGCTTCCAGAGATCATTGTCTCATCTGTATCCTATTTGCTTGTGTGTTGAGAGTATGTTGTCAGCCATCTTCCAAGTGCCCTTGCACTGCAGCTGTTTGGTATAAATTCTCCCTTTATAGCCAATGGGCTTATTGCTGCCAGCCTGGGATGTTAATCAGCAGAGCAGCTGTGCCAAGACAGAATGTAACTGGAATATTGACTGCAATATTGTGGCTCAAGTCTATATAGATAATGCAATTGGGAAGAAAGAGCATGGCATTGAATCTTCATGAAGCCAGGAGAAGTCAAATGAAATCATATAGATTTAACGTGATGGACAGAAAACTCAGTTGGTATAACTTTGTTTGTGTCAAATTCTTCCCTGAAAAGTAAAGCTTGGCAGACACTTGATTTCAGCAACACTTTTCCGTAATGCAATTATTTTGTTTACACCCTAACCGTATGAGGTGACTTTCCCCCCATTGTATTGTAGCCAGATTTTCAAATTTAGTAGGTCTCATCTTTCTCATGTTGGCTTTTTTAGACCGGCTGCTTCATTAATAGCTATATCTCTGCAATGAACTAAACTACAATTTCCTCAGCATTTAAGGGCTACAAGAACACAGCAACTGATTCATTGGGCTAGTTTGCACAAGAATAGTCCTGTAAGATTGGGAGAGTTGCTAGAAACAATATTGACAAGACCATCCTGAATCCAGCTTCTCTGGTCTTGATTCTGGACTGCTTCCAGGTGTGAGCATTTCTGGACTGAACTATTACTCTTTTTCTGTCTGCTTCTTGTCCTGCTGTGTTGCCTTAGGACCCTGTTACCTGGATTCGAACCCTAGTTGTGCCTCGTCTAGTGTGTTGCCTTGGAACCTGAACCATTGAGACTTTGCCTTTCACCCAGTCCTTATCTGTGCTGACCATCTTAGATCCTTGAACCTGCAACTGCTAGGCTCTGACTCTGGGAATGTGACAGGCACCTAGCCTTCTTTGGACTGTCCTTCATTGTTGGTTTATTAAATAAACTAATTTAGTTTGTGTTTCAAATTCTAGGGTCTCCATTCTTTTCGTTCACTTTCCCCTTTTGTTAGTTAAGAAGCTTCATTGGTCTTTTTGTTGAGAAATATTTTGGACCAACAATCAATGTAACATTAGAACAGAAAAATAGCTATACTACACATCATTTAGTTGGTGTGAAACAAAATCTAATAGTGTTTCTGCTTTCAGTCTGTTCCCATTCTAGTTTACATGTTCTTTATACCACATTCAATATATCTCAAAGTTTGTCATCTAAGGGGATTCATTGTGGATTCTACATATGATGCAGTAATGTAGGTTGGCTATTCAATCGGCTTGTTAGAAAAAGTAAGGCTGTAATCTAGTTATCTAGGATGAGGCAAATTTAATACAGAAGAGTTTAAGTCAAGTGGTGTTGCTTTCCCACAATGACTGAAGGACTGAAATTAATTTATTTCTAGCTAATTTAATGATGCACAAAGCTAAGTGAGACATCTTGAGATGACTCAACAATGCTCCAGGTAATAACAGAGAAATGCCGCATGTAGATTACTAAGTCCAGATCTACACCAAGCAAGATATAGCACTATGAAAGTGGTATGTGGTATGTGTCATGGACCCCAACAGTTGTCAGTGCATTTCAATACCACTATAAAGTAGTACTGTAGATCCTGCCTCTTATATACCATTTTCATAGCACTTTCATAGTGCAATATCCTGCTTGGTGTAGATCTGGCCTTAAGTATCCGTCTGTAGGCTTATTTATTGGGACTACCAAAGGTTGTTGGTTTTTACATGTGTATAATATGGCAAATGAGACAAATCTTTCATATATGCACCAACTTGTCCCTGCTGTAATGTTAGGAAATTTGATTCCTCCAAGAGAATTCTGGATGAAAATAAGAAATTTCAAAGCAACTCAACTTGGCCTCTTGGTACAAAAGTAATTAAACTTATCATCATTGTGGTGCCCCAGGTGGGAAATGGAAGTGCCAAACCATTAGCAATTGATGACTGGCTCATTGGTACTTTTAACTGATAAAAATGCAGACAGGAGTTGCCAGGTTTTGTATTTGGGGTGCCATGAGTCTAGTACTATGCTGAGTTGCAACAAAAATATTAAAACAAAAGCAGAGGTTAGAAGTAGCTTCATACACCAAATCGAATGACTATTATCCAGGTTGAAAATAATATTTCAGGAATATACAGTTTCTTGTATAGTTGATCTGATTCCATGGGAAATAAATTAAGTTCCCTAGTTACAAAAAGTGTGTGTTTGAAGGGAAAATAGAGGCTGCAGAAGAAAAAGGTTTGTTTTAATAACTCATTTTCATGCTGTTCTTAATATGAAAGGATTAAGAAGTACAACTGTTGAGAATTTTCACTTTTAAAACAGATATTACTTTTTAATGTACATGTCCAGTGTCATTAAAGTAACTTTTTTTTTGTTACTAAAAGGGCCATGACATCTCCATGTGATTCTTTTTTCTTCTTCTTCTGAAAAGGTAATTGCTTTTCAGCACAAGGCATTTCAGACTTGGTAACATAAGGTGAGTGACAATCGGAGCGAGTAATCTTGTGTTCCCATTACAGCAAATTAGGAAAGCAGCAGACCAGAAGAATGGCCCACATGTCCATCTTTTCAACCACTTCCAAATCAAAGCATGTGAAGCTTTCAAAAAGCTCCCCAACAACAAAAAGAACCCACATTTCATCTCAGATTCCTTAAGAAGAATTTGAGTAGAAGTTCATTTCTACCTGCACCTGAAATGGGAAATGCATTTATTCTGTCTCTAAATGTCTTTCAAAATCTTATTTTCCTTTCAAAACCTGTTTCCCATCGGTATGCATATCCATTTCGGGATTTGTGTGGGCTGGAGAAATCATTGTTGTCTTCAATAGTATATAAAAGAATGTGTTTGGCTTCCATGTCAGTGTGGTATAGTGGCTAGAGTGAGACAGGGGAGACCCAGGTTCAAATCCGCCCCCACATTTAGCCATGAAACCCACTGAGTAATCTTGAGCTGATCACCATCTCTTAGCCTACTTCATAGGGTTGTTGTAAGGGTAAAATGCTATGGGAAGGACCATGTACATTACCTCTGGGAGAACCAAATTGGAGCCACCAGCCTTCTGGGGGCAGGGGGGGGGGGACACAGGTATTGCAGTGAGGAGGAAGAGGCAGGAAAGCCCCATGGCACAAGCAGCTTCCGGCTGTGTGAACTCCGGATCCAGCCCACTGAATTTACACAATGTTGTGAACAGGGGCTTATCAAGAAATAATTGCATGTGTTAATGGGGAGATAGAGGAACTCCCAAGGGTGTAGCATGACTCCCCTCCCCATAGCAAGGAACAAATTCGCCCAAGAAGTTCATTCTTTTAAAAACAGGGATCCTTCCTTAACGTTGCAAAACAATGTGTGCAGGAATGCATGCACAAACCAAAAGCTAACATATAGGTGTCAAAATACTAATTGTTTTCCATCCCCGGCCCCAAAAATGAATTCTCCCTTTTTTCTAACTATAGACCATGGGCCTCTTTTTTCTAAGATCAAAATAATTCAATTGCTCCTTTAAGATTTCTTCCAACTGTGCAATTTAAAGGTAAGTGTCAGTACTGCAATGAAGACTTCTTAGAAATAATGACATGAACAGATTCCACAATTGTGTTGAGCAGAGAGCATGGTTGCTTCATTCAGCTTAGAATCAAAAAGCCATCATTCTCGAGTAGAAAAACTTTCATTCTTAGCCTAGCTACTCATGTGTAAGCCCTACTGAAGACAACAGGGCACACTTTGCATAACTTAGCATTCGTATGAACAATACCTCACATTTATGAAAGGAATGATTTCGGAAATGTAGGATTGTTCTTTATTTTTTAACATTTTACGAGCCAGTTAGGTAATGTCACAAACCAATATTTTGGTATTTTAGACTGTGTTGTTTTGAATTTGGGGAAAGGGACTTGTCTGTTTTGATTATGAGTTTTTGTAAAGCACCCTGGTAAATAATAATAATAATAATAATAACAACAACAACAACAACAATAATAGATTATCCATTCTAGGGCACAGCATTGGTAGAGTGAGCCAAAACTGAGTCTTCCTGCTTACAGATGTGCATTCAAACAAACTCCATTTTGCTAATGGCTTCTCATGCTGCTGGCAGCTTCAGTCAGTCAATAAGTGGAGCCAAAGGTTGGACTTGCTCATGCGTCTTCTGCACTTTTTACCCTTCTATCTGCCCCCATCTCAGCAAAGGCATTTAGGCCAGATTGGAACTTTAGCTCCTGCCACTTAAGATGAATGTTGCTGCAGGAAGTTATATAAATTAGCTATGGGCTAGAAATGCTAATTGCGAAGTTATGGCCTTGACAACAGTCAAGGAGTCATTTCACAAGTTAACATACATTTCAGTCCTACCTATCTATATCAGAAATAAGTCCCAGTGATTGGAGTTATCCTAGAGTTGAATTAGGGCCTTGCTAGACGAGGCTTTAGCCTGGTGTGATCCCGGGGCTCACCCCTGTGCATCCAGATGACGCCTCCCTGGGCCTGGGGTAACCGGCACCACTTCTGGCCCGGTTTTTCCACAGAAGCGCTGTGGCCATCAGGGCTACAGTGGGTACAGGGGGGGGGGGGGAAATCATGGCCTATGGGACATGGGGGGCAGGAAACGGAGGCCATGGGGAGATCAGGGGGAATTGTGGCCCAGGAGCGATGGGGGGGCATCGGACATGGCGGGCGCATGGGCGGGGATCGCACATGGCAGGCGGGTGGTGGGGAGATCGGACATGGCTGCTAGGTGCGCTGGTGGCACGCGTGGACAGGCTGGGGATCAGACATGGCGGGCGGGGGCATCAGACATCGCGGGGGAGGAAATTGGGGGCAGGGGGAGCAGGGAATCCTTTAAAAAAAAACAAAAAAAAACACCTACCTCTCTCGTTGGTGCGCTCCTGTGCACATGGTCCCTTTAAATAAACAAACAAATGGCCGACACGATGGGGCTTTCCTTTACCCTATCACATGTTATGTGTAGACAGGAGCGACAGCCCATGCTACTTCTAGCACGGGCTGGCCCCTCTTCAGGCCCAGATTCCCAGGTAGGTCTAGCAAAGCCCAGCTCATTTCCAGAACTCAAGGCCCTTTCCAGAGGTACCTCAGTACCTCTTTCTGTAATCATTAACTTGATCATAAAACACAAGCAGCAAACAAATCAATCTATCTATCTACACAGTAGAAGAGAGACATATTGGGACAAGCTCCAATATACCAGGATGATCTTTGTCACCACTGTTGGGAATTCAGTAGAATTAGGTTGTCTGAAAGGAGCCACTGAGGAACACGGGAAGCTGCCTTATACTGAGTCAGACCCTTGGTCCATCTAGTCCAGTATTGTCAATACTGACAGGCAGCAGATCTCCAGGGTTTCAGGCAGGATTCCTTTCCTGTCTTTACCTGGAGATTGAACCTGGGACCTTCTACATGCAAAGCAGGTGCTCTACCCACGGAGCAAGTACATGATGGCCTCAGAGGCATCATGCTTCAGACAAAGTGCATGACAACTTCAGCAGGCAGAAATGAGCAAAAAGTCATACAATAGGCTCCTTCAGATGACTTAGTTCTTCTTGGGCTGGGCTGGGTCTTAAACAAAAATATATGCACAAGTCTTCTTATTGACATTTAACACATTTAGGTTCTGAAAAGTGCAGACCATTGGCTTTTACCTTTACATCCATTAATAGAATTCCCATTTGACACTAATATATGTCCCACCATTCTAACTACAAGAAAAAGTGATAGCCGTAAGGAAGGTTGTTATGTTTAGGCTTAGTAATTGGTAGTTAGAGGTTAATTAATTAATTAATTAATTATTGCATTTATATCCCACCTTTTTTCCTCCAAGGAACCCAAGGCGGCATACATAATCCTCTCCATTTTATCCTCACAACAACATCCCTGTGAGGTAGTTTGAGCTAAGAGTCTGTGACTGGCCCAAAGTCACCCAGTGGGTTTCCATGGCCAAGTTGGGACTAGAACCCGGATCTCCCGACTCCCAGTCCAACACTTTAGCCGCTACTTATTTAGTTTATGGCATAATCCTATCCGTGTTTAGATGGGGGGGGAAGTCCTACAACTCCCAGCATTCTGGAACATGCATAGGATTGTGCCATAAACTTCTTACTGCCAGTTACTAAACCTTTTCAACCTTTTAAAATGGAGGGGGGGGGGAGAACTGGAAAACCTTTTTCTGTCTAAACATGCATAGGGTTGCGCCCTTAAGGTAAAATATCCCACTGGTGTTTCTATGTTGGTCCCTCCCCTTTTGTCCTGCCCACCACTGGAATGTGGCCCTGAAAACTTTCTGCAAAACTGAATTCTTTTTTTCTTTGGTCTTACAGACTCATGTGAATTACCTCCAGGACAACTTGGAATTACATCAATGTTCATCCAAGAGTTTATCACTCCTACAAGAGATTTACATTTCAAGGGGCCAAACTGCACATTATGATAAACACATGGCTGGCCCTTTGTGTTTGGGTTTTTTATTTGTAAATAGCAGTGAGAGAGAGAGAGAGGAGGGGACAGGGGATTGGGTTTGGGATTGCAATGAGGAGTGTTCGGGGGGTTTAAAAACAGTTTACCCTGTGCAATGATCCCTATTGGTGCAATGGCAGTTTTCCTCCTGGGACCAGGTTCGAACCACACAAGGTGTTTTGCTACCTGAAGCGAGGGACAAGATGGCACTCCACATTCCATGTACAAAAGCCAGCTGGACAGGACTCACAGTTGAATCTTACTTCAACACTAGCAATCGAGGCTGCAGACTACCTTAGAGGAAACAGGGGAGGCTGAGTAACATATACAGTTTGGTTCTCCAATACCTCACTGCCATTTTCTGCCTCTCAGCATTTGCTGACTGAGGCAAGTGCTTCACCCCACCTAATGGTAGGGCCGGCCATGGGACCATAGCATGGGAAGAATTTTTTTTTTTAATGCTATAGCCCAGTTCTGATCAAGAGACTTGCATCTGTTATTTAAAGTAAAATAAGTAAATGAGCATGCAAGAGCAAACTATCCATACAACAATGAAACTAGAATGTGAGAGTGTGTAATGGACACAACCTACCATCCTACAAATTCTCTCCAGAAAATCTCTCTCCAGAGCCTGGAGTACGCAGTCCATAGGGGTGCTTTGGATAAACTCTCCAGCTGGGAAATTAAGTGTGTAAATTGGCCTTAGCCATATATTACAGAGTTTGTATAGATGGCATTGGCTTTATACATTTCTGTCTGGCCTTAGTACATAATAAAGGATACCCCAGAGCAAACACTGACACAATAAAATGCTTAAGCAAAAAGGCCATTCTTGAAAAAAGATTCCCTGCCAATCCCAGTTATCACAACACCTCACTCCTTGGGACTTTCTGTGATTCCAACAGACTACGCACTCTGCTAAAACCATGTTTGCATTATTTAAGGCCAGACTAAAACAGTAAAAATCTAGGGAATCGGCCAGGAAACAGGCAGAGACTCACCAAAGGTTAAAAAGAAAAAGCGGGGGAGGGGGAAAGCCTCTGTTAGATCGTTATGGGAGAAGATGGGAGTTGATGGCATTCTCTCAGTTTTAATGAGGTGAATATAGAATTCAGGAGTCTCTGGATAATATTTTCAAAACCCACTAAGTGTCTTGGAAGCTTTAGTCAAATTGGTTACTTTGAAACACTGAGAATCAGTAGGACACGAAGCTTCTAAAACTGCCATCTTCAAAACACTCGCTTTGGAGTAGTCCTAGGGACTTTGATCACTCTAAGACTATGCAGTCTTAGCATGCCATTTCTACACTACAGTTACATGGAAATGCCCCAGACTGACATTAATGGAGCTTATTTCTAGACGATGTCATGTTCCTCAAGATTTTATGAAATTCCACTCTGTTCTAAATTTACTAGTACTTATCCATGCAAACTCTAGACTTTAATGGGATCCTCCATCCTGCATGGGTGGGAATGGTAGTCCAACATTCCTGGAGCACACTAGTCTGGGGAAGGCTGCTATACCTGTAGTTCTAGTTCATAATTATTCATGGAACAACTTATCTCTTGCATGGGGGAAAAAACCCCTCTATAGTCTCCTTGAGTTTCTTTGAATCCCATGGAACAGACAGCTCCAATATGATGCACAAGCTCAAAGGTCCTTTAGAGCAGTTATTCAAATGGGAAGAGGAACACAAATGGAGTTCTCATGGAGTCCTAGTTTCCTGGCCCTCTTCCAGTTAACATTTTTCCGTATAATCACATATATTTAATCATTCTAATTGCCACAATTCATGGCTATAACATGTAGGGAAAATAACGCCCTTCGTTGAATTAACTGCAGTATACACACTTGAAAAGTTTTCCATGGCTTAGAATTAAGGCAAATGGGGAAATGTGCATTGAGTCCAAAAGGAAAACTTATCAAACTAGCAAAATAGTTCACACATAGGGCTGGCCCTACCATCGGGTAAAGTGAGGCAGTTGCCTCAAGTGGCAGATGCTGGGAGTTGGAGGAGAAAGTTGCATGCCCTGCACCTGCTGAGTTAGCCTGCTGTCTTTGTTTTATTTATTTGAAGCATTTTTATGCTGCTCATCAGCCAAAAAGGCTTCCATAGCAGCGTACATATGACCAATTCAACAAGACAGTCTGTACCTACAGGCTTACAAACTAAAAAGATACAACATACAAAGAAAAAGTAACAGGAAGGGGAGAAGGAAAATATTTCCTTTTGCAGGGCTGGTGAAAAGGCCCTACTCTCCTTCTCATCACACTCAGCTCAGCCTGCTGGAACAGCTGGTAGTGGTAAAAGTTGAAGGAAGGAAGAGCCTTCATGAGTTCTGGAAGAGGTTGTCCCATCGCCAGTGTCGAAGAAAGATTCAGCTACCAGTTCCATCGGCTTTGGACATGGATTAGAAGGGAGTGCTACCTCGTTCTTTCCCTCAGGTAGAAAAATGTCTTGGGCTGGCCCTGCTCATACCCACTTAAAGCCAGGCTGCTGTCAACTTTGATTTGTCAGTCCCTTGGAATAGCAGAATCGGAGTTCTCCAAAACTACCGAAATAAGCAATGAGTCAAACCTACACTACACATGAGAGTGAAAGACCACACCTTTAAAAGTGCATCTTCCTCAGTCACCTCTAAAGCAGGGGAGCGTTGGTGTAATTTAAAGTGCAATGGGGATAGTCAAGTGGGGGACGTTAACAGTGATGCAACGGTAAATGTTGACGTGCAGGAGCTGTGTGTATACACATACACACACACATACCAAAGAGCAATGGTACACAGCAAAATGCCTAATGCATTAGGATAGCATTTCATTTCATTTCTAAACTGCCAATAGCCAAAACTTTTTGGGCTGTTTGCAAAGATTAAAAACCTTAAAAATACAATATTATACATAATATAAAAATGGTTTAAATACAACTGTGTAGGCATACATGCAGAGACACACACCCCTAAATATTTTTTACAATCAACCATTTTAACTATCTGCAGTAATAGGATTACATAACTGCAATCCTCTGAGCTTCATCCCACATACCTGTTCCCCTCGAATTATCCCCTACAGCGCTAAGCTGTCGCTGTTGTTGTTGTTGTTGTTGTTGTCATTGTTGCTACTGGGCGGCTAGATCCTTTGCATACCAGGAAATGGGTTTAAGGGGGGAAATGTAAAAAAAACATTAAAAATCAATGGATGACCCAATCCGATTAAAATTTGGTATGCTTAAAGCAATCCTTAATATCTATTACTGTGCCAATTTTGATGTCTTTATTTTTAAAACTTATGCAGATGTAAGCATTTGTTTAATTTTTCTTGAAATCCTGCTCCTGCGCCCCAGTGGCCACTCGGAAAACAACAAATGATACACTTGAAAACTAGTAGCAAAATATTGCACTTCTTTTGGTTAAGAAGTGCAATTAAAGCAGGATGCCTGGGGAGTACTTCACAATAAAAGCAGATTATAAGCTGTAAAACTTAGGAGTCCTTTGCACGCAATTCACAGTGATTGCACAGTATAACGCTGGTGTGATAAAGCTCTATGTACGGTTACCTGGGAGTAATCTCCATTCAGTACAGTGGCACATACTTCTAACACAATAGGTTCAAACACATTGGCCTGGTTCAGACAACACTCTGGGCTTTCATTTTTACAGCTATCCCTTGGCTGACAGAAGATCCAGAACTGAGGTTAGATCCAGAGAGTTGGATCTAATGTTAGTCCTACTTAGTGTAGACCGATTGAAATTAATGGGAAAAGTCTGAAAAGTCAGACTCCCATTGGATACCACCCAGACTTATTCATACTTAGAGATGACCCATTGAAATGAGGGGGAGTTAAATTAGTCATGATTAATTTAAAACCCATTGATTTCAATGGGTCTACTCTATTTATGACTAAGTCTGCATCCAACCCCTGACCTACATCTCCAGCAGAATGAGGTGGAAACAAGATATGGTGGGATTTTGAGGTGGTAGAATGACCTGAACCATGTCAAGACACCACATTTTAACCCCCTCTTTTGAGCAGAAAACTTGTACAAAACAGTGGGTTGGACTACAACTTCTCTCCCTAGTATACTTGTTATTTACTTGCTTGCAAGTTCATGGGCTTTTTTCCCCATGAAAGTGTTGGGTTATTGTGCCAGAACTTTTCTCTCTCCACTTTGCTGTTGACTGCTTTTTCTTCTTGTTGTTGCAATCCCGCCTTAAGTGTCCTGTGGAACCACAGTTAAAGCATTTCCTTGCCTTTAATGCAGCCACCACGTCAGAAGATTTATGGCTTTGTTGAAATTCAGCCACAGGAAGTTTAAGGCTCTGTTGTTTTGAAGCTTGTCTTCTTTCATAGGTTTCCAGTAGTTTTCCAGCTACATACTCGAGGGTTAAATTTTTCTCCTCTTGACTTTCCATCATGGTGACAACCGCGTCGTACGATGAATCAAGACTTGACAAAATCACATAGACTTGGTGTATAGTTGTAAACTCCATCCCTCGTGCCCTGAGTTGATTGAAGATTTCTCTCATGCTTTTCAAATGGTTTGACATAGACTCCCCTGGTTTCAGCTTCATTCCATACAGTTTCCGGGTTAGAATTACTTTACTGCCCGCTGTTTCTCTTTGATATACAGCTTGTAGCGCATTCCAGCACTCTTTTGATGTATTCAAAAACTGAATGAAGGAAATTTGAGAGTCTTCCACAGCTAATGCAATAACTGCCATTGCTTTTGCATCGTCCTTAAACCATTTAGCATTCTGTGGATCTGCTCTATCTGGTGGATCCTCTGTGACTACATACCACAGTTCAGCCTGAATCAGATACATTTGCATTTTGTAAGACCATAATGCATAGTTAGAGTCATTCAGCTTTTCTAACAATTGATTCAAACCAGACATATTAGCTCCTGCCATTTCCTCTGCTTTAGGAATTGGTATCTCACCGTCCTCCTGCTCAGAGTCCTCCTCAGAGTCAGCCGACTGAGATTTTTCCTCACTTTGCAGCACTGGCTTTAGCTTGATGTCTTCCTTCATCAACAGTTTTCTGTTTTAGCAGACTCCTGGTTCTGGTTCTGATACTGCACCGTTCCCACCAAGTTCTGGTTCTTCTGCCTGGGTTAGGCTGGCGTAGGCTGGTCTAGGCTAGACTGGTCTAGACTGGGCCCATAACCTTTGTTGGGTTATTGTGCCAGAACTTTTCTCTCTCTGGAACTCTGTTTGTGCTCAGAAACAAACACACATCACGCAGGTCTTACACAGCAGAGCTGGTTTATTTCCTTCAGGCTTCTGTGCAGTCCAATTCAGATCAGTTCAGATCAGCACACTAAGGCATACACAGAGAGCAGTGATTATAGAGCAGTGATCAGTAAGCAGTGATCAGTTCCATTTTACAAAGTGAGAAACTATATACACATCTTACACAATTCTTATCTACATTACATACAGCTGTGATGAGGCTAACTTAGAATCTTGGCAAGGTTCCCAGAACAGCCTCTATCTCAAGGTAATTGCCCACAGATACTTTCTCTGTTTAACCCTGAGATAGCCATACACACACAATTTTAATGACTAAGCAAGTATTTCTTTTCATATACTTAACAGAAAGAATATTCAGAAATGGTGTTCCGCACCTGCAGTCTAAAGTGGTGCAAATCACATTATCACCTCAAAATTCAACTACCTCATTCTGCTGCTTGTGCGGCATTACTCACAATATAAATCTATGGATAATGCTTCCAATTCAGAACAGGTAAAGAGACATTAGTCAGCAGTGTCAAAGTAAACTAGATGTCTCCAGCTTACTTCACTCAAAGGGAAAGAGATTTATACAATATGGGAGGAAGAAAAGTTGTTTGGAAGTTGATAACTCTATTGAAAGAGTGCCAAGAGACCTGCTGGAGGAAAGGTCAGGCGTATGAGCAGGTCAGGCTTCATGCTGATGCCCTATTCAAAGGTTGCTGCTACAGAAGTTTCTCAAATGTCAATACACAGTGTACTGTTGCAACTGAAGTACAACACTATAAGTGGGAGCTCATCAGCAGGGTATTAATGTAACAGTCACAGACGGGATCCCTTCTGAAATAGCTCAAGCCTCCTCCTGTTGGTACATCCACCCTTTTCATTTTAGGGAAATGAACGCATTTGAAAACATTCTTTCACAAATTGTATTTTAGGACTACTTAGAACAGGGGTGTTGAGCTTGTGGGCCACTTGGGGCCCTCAGAGGTTCCCTAAATGCCCCCTTCCCTTGGTTCCACCATCTTTTCCCCAGCCACCAACATTCAGTGGTTTCCTAGCTTTTGTGCAGTTTCTTTCCCTTCATTCTAAAAGGTTTAAATGCCTCTCCTGAGGCTTAGAGCATCTCTACATTAAAGGAAATTGTGGTTGCTTACCTGCTTTGCTTCCTGCTCCTCTTCCACATTCGAAACAAGCTGAATTACATGGGAGGAGAGCAATGACCACGTGGTCCATAATTTAAAACTTCCGAGATCATATAGTGGACATTTTATAGTGCAACTTTGACTGAACATGGCAGAGAGAATAGGATATTTCAGAAGAATCAGTTTTTCCAAGGTTTATTTTTAAGTGGAATAACCAAGAGAAGGAGCGAGAGACATGCAGGAGGCTCATGGCATCATCAAAATGACCCACAAACTTCTGTGCGTGACCAGTCATGAGCATGCTATAAATCACTCATTTAAAGAAGCCCTTAGTTGCCAGTAGCAAGAGCTTTAAGCTAAAACAAGCTGGTATTTTGGCACAACCTGTTTTACTTTTGGCTTCATCCATCACTGGAAGATGGCCCCCAAGAGCTTCTCCAAAACTGAACTTGGCGCTGAGGCTGAAAGAGGTTAACGCCCCTGACTGGCAATAAATTTAAGCATACATCCACTACATCCTCCCACATATGAACTTCATTGGAACTAAATGTAGTAAACTTTCTTCATGGCAAAGAAACATTGGGTAGCTCACACAGCGATAGTAGATAGCTCACACAGAAACCTCCATTCTAGACACCCACTGTGATTCCTGGCTACATGATACAATGTATTTTACAGGTTGGTATGTTAATATGTGGTAATGTTGTCAATGTCAATTATATAGAGTGAATATGGTAAGTGACTTAAGGGGGGGAGAGAGTGAATGGAATGTTGGTGTGCTGGTGACTGATTGGTGGAGAGCATGGGGCGAGAGTGTTTTAAAAAAGGGGTATGAGTGGTCAGGGGTAAGTTAGTGTCAGAGAGTACAGGAAAGAGGTGTTTTTAATTTTATTTTAGGGTTAGAGATTGAGGGGAGAGTTGAGAATAGGCTGGGTATTACATAAAAAAGGAAACAATAACTCCAGTGTTAGTTTTTTTAACACACACAAACACATCTTATTTACTGTTTAAAAGTGTTAATAAATTTTTTTTTTTGTTCATCAATGTATTGTATTGCATCTATCATTCAAGATAGCCTCAAATTGAGACAAAAGGTATATTATTGGGAATATGCGGTGGCAGTGGTATTGAGAGTGGTTAGAGAATAGTAGGGAAGGCAGAATTTTGAGTGGCTTTAAGTGTATATAGGATAAAGTTTGAAGTGAAAGGAAAAACTTTCTCTTATATACAAAACATGTATATATTTTGAGCCTCTGGGATCTCAGGGGAGGGATATGATACCCACATTGTCATACGTTTGTATCCTCTCTGTCTCTCTCTGTCTCAAAACCACTCCTGGGGGTGGCCAGGGGTTCTCTTTTACACAGGACAGTGGTCTTTCTGAAAGGTTGCTAGAGGACCATCCTCTCTTTGAAGGGCTGTCCTGTCCAGTCCTGTTTAGAGATGTTGAGCCATAAGAACTGTTGCCCATCAAGAATTAGCACCCCAAACAAACTTAATAGGCAGGCACACAGCTCACCTGGTCACACTCTTCCAGATTAGGGTAAAATGTTCTTCTATTTCAATTATAATAATTATTTCTAAATGTGCATCTAGACATAAAACTAGCACATGCAAATGTTATGCAAAGCACTATCCTCTTTTTGGGTGATGTCTTTTTTCTTTTCTTTTTTAGCAACTCATAATTGGCCATCCTACTCCATTCACTGGAAAAGCTGTGGTTTCTGAACCTTGTTAATCAAAATGCTGCCTTTGTTTCTCCTGAAGTGAAGGTGGTAGCATCACCAAGCAGCTTGTAGTATGGAGCCCCAACTAGAGTGATTCAGGGACATAAAGGGCCAGTTTGCAAAACCACCGCAGCCCACCATGGCTTGTTTAAGCCACAGTGGTTGTAGCATGGTGATCAATGTGAATAGTCACACTGTTTGCAGGGATTTGTTTCATTTTCTGAACCTAACCCTAAAACAACCTTCAAATAACACTACAGTAGACCATGGGTTATTTGAGAGTTGTTTAACCCTCAAACAATCCCTACTACCTGTGTTCGAATGACATAGTAATCCACAACTGGGATTTGAATATTCAACCTAGTGCCCACAGGCAGCACAGGTTATTGTGGCTTGAATAAGGCATGGTAGATTGCAGTGTGCAAGCCCGGCCAATGTGTGTCATTTTTATGAGGCCTGTTTCACATGTTTCAGCAGAATAAGAGTTGTAAAAACATAAGACCAAAGGCCTATCTAGTTAGAATTCTGTTCACATCACATGCTGGCCAGCCAGATGTCCACAGGAAGCCCCACAAGAAGAACACGAGTGAAATAGCACCCTCCCACTCACGTTCCCCAGCAACTGCCTGATACTAGAGGTAATATATAGCCATCAGGACTAGCAGCCAGTGATGGCCTTCGCCTCCATGAATTTGTCCAATCCCCTTTTAAAGCCATCCAAGTTGAAGGCCCTGAATCTAAGAATGGCTGTGCTAGCAAAAACAACAACAAATCCTTAGGATGCCAATAATGTTGCATGGGCATTTTAAGGACATTATGTCCTTAGACATTGTGCCAACATAAATGTTTAAGACTGGAATAGAAACATAGTTTTTAATGGGTCTTTTTGTATACAACTCCAGATCTTCTCTGATGTAAATAAACTATAATGAAAATGATGTAGTGTTGTGACTGGGACGCTATTGAAACACAAGGTAATCTTGGTCAAGAAAGGTCTCTCTGAAAATAATTGTTCCCATATTTCACAGCTAAAGGTCTTGCAAGGTTACATGAGTGGTAACTTGTAGAAATTACCGTCACCAGTGGAGTGTTTTGCATGGCCTCTCGGGATTCAGATCAGCTGCACTGCCCTTGACTTGCAACTCTTTCCCAAAACTGCCAGATTGGCAAGAATAATAGAACATTTATATTTAATATCTTATTTAGATATCTGATTTAGATCTAAAGGATATACTTATTGATTTGACTAGCCTGAGGGAAAACCCATAGCATTTAAATAATCAGACATTTGGGTAAACTGAAATGCTAATTACATAGGATTACACTGAAAATGAGGCTGGAAAGAAACACAGTAGGAGCTGCCCACACCCTGGCTCAAAGCAAGATCCAACCAATTCAATGGCCAGATCGATGTCTCTGGGATGCATAGGATTGAACCCATCTTGCTCTTGGCATGAGGGAGGAAAAGACTCGAACACAACCCTTAAGCACGTCATGTATCACAGAAGAGCCACATCTAAACCATTGTGCTATACTTTCCCATTGTGCTAACCCAGCAAACTGCTGTGATAAAGAGCATTGTGCACAAATAGTACCCTTCCCTATGCCTGAAAGTGCATCCAATTTGTACACATAGAAATGTCTTATTTCACCAGATGAGGCATTTCCATGCATACAAAGTGGATGAATGGAAGCAACATCAGAAGAGCTCTGTGGACCATAGTTCCATCTAGTCCAGCATCTTCTAACCAGTTGCCTCTGAGAAGCCCACAAGCGGGGCTTGAAGCCCTCTTCTGCTATTGGCATTCAGAAGCATACTGCCTCGGACATTGGTGGTTCCATGTAGCCATCATCACACTTAACAAACATAGTTGTTCATTCACTGAAATGAATGGGAGAACCTGGGCATATAGGAGCTCCATGTGAACGGCAATACAGATGCAAGCTCTGGATCAGATGTGAAACAAAGACAGCTAAGTCATTTTGTATAAGGAAAGTTCAGACAACAGAATTATTACATTTTGTGTTATCCATATTTTAAAGTTTATAACCTGTCTACTTGCATATTTTATAACAAGATTCTTCTTACCATGGCAATCTTTTTAAAAAATTCTATACTATTCCATATATTTATGTTTACTGAAATATTTATAGAGTGTGGAATTGAGAAAATATGCTTTAGTTTCTGTCATTCTATCCAATATTAGTTCCATGTAGAGTAAACCCATTTAAATGACTGGGACTTAAGTTAGACTAACATTGGATACAAGCCATTATATTCTTTTGGGGAAACATTAAAGTAGGAAAGGCTCAGACTGAAGAGAATCCAAGGGTTCATCTACACCAAGCAAGATATTCTACTATGGAAGTGGTATGAAAGCGGTATATAAAAGGCAGGAGCCACACTACTGCTTTATAGTGGTATTGTAGTGCACTTACAAATGTTTGGGGCCATGATACATCTACACCAAGCAGGATATAACACTATGAAAGTGGTATATAGTATGTGTCATGGGCCCCAACAGTTGTCAGTGTACTTCAATACCCCTATAAAGCAGTAGTGTGGCTCCTGCCTTTTATATACCGCTTTCATTCTGGAACATCTTGCTTGGTGTAGATGAGCCACAGGTTTCCCCAGTCTTAGGACTCTTTTGAGAGCAATTTTTGGATCTTCAGGTGTAACATCTAAGGCAACCCTAATACTAAATTGTCTTTGTTATATTTGGAGTGTCTCATGAATAACTAGCTAAGGCCTAAATCAAATCACCTTGGGCTAATAAGTGTGGTTTATTTGGGGCTTTTCTACATGAGGCTGTTAATCCACTTCAACCACTCTTGTTTTTGTCCCAGAATTCACTACATAAGGAGTGTTTCCTTTTGTGCCTTTCTACTACATAACCTCTGGGTGGCACTGTGGTATATTGAAATAGAACAAATACATGAGGGGAAATTGCCATCAGAATTTATACCCCATTTTCTCTGCTCTAAAAAAAAACTCATGGAAAGTGTTGTTTCCAAACAGAATCTAAGCCAGACTATATTCAGAAGCCACCTTGAACCATGGCTTTAACCACGGTGACACTCACTAACCATTAGCTGCAAAAGGATTAGCAGCTTAACCATGGCTTAGTGTATCATGGTACTTGAGGGCCATGATATCATCTATAGAACCTGTAAACAACATGAATAGAGAAGATGAGCACAGAACAAATGTCTTGCGTAGAAAATTGCTTTGTTAACAATGAGAAAGATACATATGCAACATTAGCATAATAGCCAGCAAATATGGTTTAAAGTTATGGTTTGCCACTGTACTGCTAGATCATTCTAAGCCCTAGTTTTAAAATTGTCAATAAAATGCAGTGTGTGTGTGTGTGTGTGTGTGTGTGTGTGTGTGTGTGAAATCAGCATAGGGCCTCTCTTCAATACATTCTGAGTGTGAACAGATATATTCATTATTTTACTAGCACTGTGTCAAAAATGGCAACACATACTATTTTTAGAAACAAAATACCTCAACATAGGTGTGGCTACTGAGTGAAATTGCTGAGAGCGTTACTGAAATCTATTTGAGAAAGAGGATGTGATTTTGATAATGCAGTAGCTACAATTCCTTAAGGCTTTTAAAAAAATCCTATGAAAATACAGAAAGTTCAGGTCCAATTCTCAGTGGAAGATAAAATGACGGAGGGAGTAGTGATGGTTATGAAATCAGAATGGGAAAGATGGGATTTCCCTAATCACTGTGGATGGAGAGCTTTCTGTACTCTATTTTCCATATCCAGTGGGTTGGACCCAACCCAGTAATTTTGCCTCTCTTTTACATTTTTATTGATTGATTTATTGGTTGATTGACTTAAAAATTGCTTTTTCATTTAAAGTATCAAAACCTCTTTTATTACAATTTCTAATTCTAAATGAAAACAAATCCGAAACAGTCTACATATGGTAAGAGTTCCTCATAAAACATTTGTTTTTGTTTTTATTTTTAAAAAAAGGTTAAAAAGCAGCAGTAACAAACAGTAAAATCAAGAAATTCATAAAGGTAAAGAAACAAGAGATGACAGAAAACATCTATATATAAAACTGGACATTAGATAATCTTAAGAATATTAATACAAGCTTATTGTTGACTAGTTAGTATATTCCAATAGTTTATAAACGTTCTCATCATCCCAACAATTATTTCATATATATGAACAATAATGTTGTCTTATGTGTACCTCCAGAATCGCTGTACATGGGACTATCAAGATCGAAATGTAAGGGAGGCATCAGAAAGAGAAAGCATTGTAGTAATGGGTACTTTAGTTAATCTCACATAGGCTGGGTAAATGCATGTTCCAGTAATCATGAAGAGGTAAATTTTCTAGATACCCTAAATTACTCTGCCGTAGAACAATTGGACATAGAACCAACTGAGACTACCCCAGGCTTAATCCTGAGTGATGCCCAGGCACTGGTGCAAGATATGTTGTTGAACTGATTAGAAACAATGATATCAAATTCAACATACATGTGAGTATAGACCAAGGAAATCAAACACAGTCACGTTTCACTTCAAAAGAGCAAAACTTCTTGAAAAAGAGTGGATTAATAAAAAGGATGTTGGAAGGGAAAGTCAAGGTTATCATGCTTGAGGGGTTATTCAAAACTAAAGTAATAAATGCTCCACTAGAATATATACCAGAGATCAGAAAAGGACCATCAAGTCCAAGAGGCCACCAGTGTGGTTAATGTCAAGGAGTACTGCCCTATTTTGTATCTGGTCAAGAGGGCAGGGCTCCTGCAGCTTTAACTGTTGTGATGAAGGGGGGAATTTCACCTGGTGCTGCATGCATACAAATGACACCTGCTGAAATTCTCTTTTCAATACAAGTGTTAAAGATATAGGAGCCTGTGGTAAAAGAGAAAAGCCTCTTCTGGTTCGTAAACTGTGATGCAAATGCCAATGAACACATCCCAGCCAGTGTAAAAGACAATAATAGTTTATTCTTGTGCAGAAGAAGATCCAAGCTGGAAAAGCAAGCCCCGAGTAAGTAAAAATGTAGCTGGCAGTAATACATATAGGATTACAAGTTTGCTTATTGTGTGATGTGCGTTTGACCAATCAGGGTCACCTATTCTACTAGGCCGCATGCTGAAACTTGAGGAAACAAAGAACATTCTTGAGCTGTAATTATAGGAACAAGGAAGACATTCTTAAGGGGCGCTACTATGAGAACCATGTTCAAAGTTGCTGTTTCTCAAGGTTAAGAGACACAGACAGTGTGTTTAACAGCAACAGAAATCATCATATAGAAACATGACAGAAATCATAACAGAACTGCTGAGATGTGCAATTTACAACAAGCCTGGTCCTCCTTTCCATGGGGTCACCCTAGGCCTAACCCAAAGCTAAACCCTGTGCTTGGCAGCTGACCTCATTACTAGGTCACCATAGAGAGGAAAACAATACAACGGTGGTAGGCAACTTGACGATTTCCGGATGTCTTGGACTACAATTCCTATCAGCCCTAGTCAGTGTGGCCAGTGGTCAAGAGTTAAGGGAGTTGTGGACCAAAACATCTGGAGTGCACCATCTGGAGGTTGGCTACCGCTGCAACACAGGAAAGGCACTTTCCCAAATGTTTCCCAGGCCCTAAGAACTTAAATATTTCTACTAATATCCCTTGTGGCATGATTATCTTCAGAAAAATGTGCTGCCACTGTGTTTCTTTGTTATGAAAAGAACAATTACTGCTATTTTTACAAATTTCATTATCTTTCTTTCTTTCTTTCTTTCTTTCTTTCTTTCTTTCTTTCTTATGTTATTGTTATTCAGATTTTTTTAAAATCAAAGCACACCAACACCAAATAGAAATGCTAAAACCTTGAACGATCATGTAAATTAGCAGAAGATGGCCGCTGCTACAATATCTAATTAATGCTTTGGGAACTCATGTCACTTCTACTTAACTTCAAGTACTTGAGAAAGAAAAAAATGCTTTCTGGGTTTTTTGTTCCCTCGGTCTTCTATGTCTTGTGTATTCCTGATGTGTAAAGGAAAATGGCCCGACTCCCTCACCACCACCACCACCTTGATTGATTTGGTATTTGATATTGCAATCCTATATATGTCTACTCACAAGTAAGTCTCATAATGATTAAGTTCAATGGGGCTTATTCCTAGTGAATAGGTACTACAGATTACTGCCTAAATTCCCATCATGACAGAAGCCTAGAGAAACAGTTCAGTACACAACTATTTCAACAATTCAGTAGTGTACATTTGTTCTGTCCAGTATAAGGGCTTTTCACGTGAGGCATTTATCATGCGCTCATCATTCCCTACTCATGGTTCTTTAGATGACATCATGACCCTCCAGCTTTGTTTCTGTGTCCAACCAGCACTTTCAGTGAGTTTTTTTAGAGCAAGGAAAATGCAGCATTTAATTCCAAAAGTGAAAGAACGTGTGATTTCCTTGTTTGTATTTGTGTTATTCCACTATACCACAGTGCCACCTGGAGTTTATGTAGGGGGAAAGTGGAAAAAGGAAACACTCCTCGTGTAGTGCTTGGATCTCAATTCTGTAATGAAATTGAAAGCAGGTACAGCTGATTAACAATCTCGTCTAGAAAAGCTCTAAGAAGTGTATTTTAATATAGTGCCTACATGAAGTGCATTTCAGTCAGGAAAACTCAAAGGCCCTGCCCAAAAGCTCACAATCTAAAATGACATTAGTCCAGTTCCCTTTATGGAACACCCCCTGAACGTCCTCTAAAGGAGCCCTGCTTTGAGCCCCATCACTATCTAAGGTAAGACTCTAGTGGTCACTAGAAACAGTGCCTTTTCTGCAGTAGCACCTTCATTATGGAGCCTCCTCTCCAAAGAGACCTGCCAGGCACACTCAGGTTTTATCAGGTATTTGGAGATATGGGGATGAGGCCCTGGAATGATGAGCTAGATTGTGAGACTGTTCTGCTTTAATTTAATTTATATTGTTCTGGAGCTCTGCTTTTTTGTTAGTAGGGTGGGTTGGGATTCTGTTTGCTTGTTTGTTTGCTGTTTATTTGGTGATAAACTTATTTGTTTTTATTGTTGCTTTTACCCCCACCCACCCCCTTTTCTTTTCTTTTTAGCCATTCTGAGGTATCTATGGAACCATGTGTAGTAGAATATAAACCCAATGAATGAATGGATGGATGGATGAATGGAAAGGATATGGATAGCAGTTTGTATCCAAACAGCAGAATGCACGTCAGAAGAATGTTTGAATAGGACATTTAAATATTCAATTAATAAGAAATATTTTGGTTTAGCATGTTGTGTTAAGGGCTTTCCATAGTCAGATAAGCTCCAAAATGCTAGGGAATTGCAGCTGTTAGGGGCCACATCCTTATTAAGGCAATATGGATGAAGTATGGCATCTGATACTGTAGTTAATTCCACCTTCACCACTACCTTGGAGCTGGATGGCTATCAGTGGCCTAGGGGTGGATCTAAGGGCTTTTCTTTATGAAGCATTTGTTGAGTTCTCATCATTCCCTACTCATGGTTGTTTATGCGTTCATTAGATGACGACAACGTTGCCCTCCAATTTTGCATTTGTGTCTAACCAGCACAGTCAGTGAGCCTTTTTAGAGCGTGGAAATTGTGAAAGTGAAAGAACATGCGATTTCCTCTTGTGTATTTGTGCTATTCTGCTATACCACAGTGACAGCTAGAGGTTATGTAGCAGAAAAGAAAACACTTCTCATGTAGAGCACAGTTCTCAATTCTGTGACAAAAGTGGAAGTAGATGCAGCCATTTAACATTTCCTACCTCACGTAGAAAAGCTCTAAGTCCCAGATTTGTCAGTTCACAGGGATAGAGACAAGGCTGGCAAGCACCAGTCCCTAGAGGCTAGCCACAGAACCTCCCCGGAAGCCAAACTTCAGCACTAAGAGGGATGGGCCTGCATCTCAAAGGGTGTAAATTCCAGGAAAGCTTTTCTCTGGAATTTTATTGTAGCAATGCAGCATCTCCCACATCCTATTCAGTGACCGTTCATGGCTCTGTACCACATTAGAAAACCCAGAGGGCAATTTCCTCCCGGTATCAGGCCTTAAAACTACCAGAAGCTCTCTGGGGCACTGGGAAAGTAGCTGGCAACCCTAATATGGCTGGCTGCCACACAAGCTCCCACTGTCTGAGAGCCAGCGTCAGTGTGACAAATAGTAAGCATTTCTGTCAAAATGAACCTATAATCTGAAGGAACACTCTGGCTGAAACAATATTACTGACATTACTGCACAGGGGAAATTGGCTCAATCAATCATTAAGCAATAAGCAAAATAAAACAACCGTCGACACTCAAAATAGGCAAATTGATTGAAATTTATGAACATGCATAATGCATTATTGCAAGGTTATTCATTCTCCCTGCAATAAATATGTTGTGTGTGTCTATAAATGTCATTTGCTTTGTCTATCTGTTTTCTGGTGTGTCTTACAGCTGCTTGTGTTTAGCTGATGGATGACCATAGCTCACAATGGCAAACATTTGGATGCCCATATTGCGCTTTGAAACAGTACTGGATTATATAGACTCAGTATTGACTTTAGAATTATATGGTTTTATTCTACAACAGTGTGTGAGAGAGCTAGCATATTGCAGTGGTCAAGAGCATGACCTGTGAGGGGAGAACAGTTCACATCTCTCAGCTCAGCCATGAACTCACAGGGGGAAACCTTGGGGAAACCATCACCTCTCAGATCTTCATATAGCATATGTTAGGGTAACCATATGAAAAGGAGGACAGGGCTCCTGTCTCTTTAACAGTTGCATAGGAAAGGGAATTTCAGCAGGTGTCAATTGTATATATGGAGAACCTGGTGAAATTCCCTCTTCATTGCAACAGTTAAAGCTGCAGGAGCTATACTAGAGTGACCAGATTTAAAAGCGGGCAGGACACCTGCACCTTTAACTGCTGTGATGAAGAGGAAATTTCACCAGGTTCTCCATATATACAAATGACACCAGATGAAATTTCCCTTTTCTATGCCACTGTTAAAGATACAGGAGCCCTGTCCTCCTTTTCATATGGTCACCCTAGCATATGTAGATAATACAGGTCCAGTTTAGATGGTTGTTCTAAGGATTACTGACAAAATGTGTGTGATTGACATTGAGCAACTAGTATTTCCATCACACTTTTTTTAAGTAGAGTTGTGCTTAGGATATAGGAACATAGGAAGGTCCCTTATAAGGAGACAGACCCCTGGTCCATCTAGCCCAATATTGTCAACACAGACTGGCAGGGTTTCAGGCAAGTTTTCTTTCTGCAACTCCCATAATCCCTCACCATTGACTATGCTGGCTAGGGCTGATAGGACATGCAGAGCAACATCTGGAGGGCCACAAATTGTCCTGCCCATCCCTGGCTTAGGAGACAGATGCCCGCACAACCATTGCCTCTTAAGGCCTGAACAGCTGTGTTTTTGAGGTGCTGAAATGATAAGGAAGTTTAGTGTCATGATATTCTAGTTTTTCTGTGTGGTGTGCCGGTCCTTTTTCAACCAGGTGCAAGTGGAAATGTTTATTTTTGAATTTTGTTAATTTATTTATGTATCTCATGCTTTTTCTTCTACCATTTCGCTGTGAATGGTGCCTCTTTCACTCCACGAACACATTGGGAAGCCTATGGGCTGCAGTTGCATGTGGCTAACACTGTGTGTGCCGGACCTGCCCCAATCCCTTCTTCCTCCTCCAGCTCCATATGCTGCATTACAAGTTAGTCTAGGTATTCCTTCCATCTTTGGAAGCAGCACTTTGGGGAGCTCTGGGAGAAAGGTGGAGCAGGAACAGGAAGCACTGAGTTTCATATGGAAGGTCCCTGCATAGCCGATTGGACCCTGGTCAATGTGGGGAGCAGACGTGTATACCCATTGTCAAATATATTCCCGCATTTTGGTGCCCATGCTTTGTAATCACATCATAAACAATACTAATAAAGCATAGTCTAGCGGGGGACAGAGGGAGGAAACCACATCTCCAAAAAAAGAACATTTTTTTCTGGATATTAACAAAAGCACAGCCTTAAAATGTGCAGAATGATATCTGAACTATCTTCTGGGATCCTCTCTGTACATTTTAAAGAGGGGTAAGAAGAGCTGGATAGACAAAGAATAATCCAGTTGAAGAGGTTTAATCTCACTTTGAACAAATCCCTTCTGAGAAGCTGCTCAATCATATATATATATATATATATATATATATATATATATATATACCATCTTTTAAAATCCAACTTCTTCTGCAATAAGATTACAATCTGTGACTTCAGGTTTGTGGTATACTTTGATGTGCAGGTGCTTATCACAGTCCCCAGAGCCACGCCCCCAAGGAGAGGCCAAAAATGCAAGCAGCTGTGTTGGTCTGTAACAACAAACCAGATCTAGCAGTTTTCATCTCTATCAGGAGCATGTCTTTTATAAAGATATTGGGTCTTAATTGGCCATTCAAGACCAAGCCTCCCAAAATTACTTTGCATTACAACTGGGATCGCTCATAACAATATACTGTATGGTTGCTGGGGAAATCCATTCCGCCAGCACCACATAGCTACTGTGAGGACTGCAGCTAAGCTCAGAGTGAACAGGGAAGCTTGTCCCTGCTAATCAGTAAGTCACAGTGCTTTTGTCCTGTGAACCCTGACTCCATTACATATGAGCCAAGCCACTATTAGCCCTCTAAGGATCCTCCATATGGTTATTAGAAGAACAGAAGAAAAGCCATGCTGGATCAGACCAAGGGTCCATCTAGTCCAGCACTCTGTTCACACAATGGCCAACCAACTGCTGACCACAAGCAGGACACGAGTGCAATAGCACCCTCCTGCCCATGTATGGATCTTCACAATGAAGGCATGGCTGAGGGCGGGGGGCTAGCATACACATTGAACCTCACCCCCATCCTTTGTGTTCCTCACATGTCAGGAAGTTCATGTTCACTTTTTCTCTTGTCCTTGTAAAATTATTATTTATTATTATTATTATTATTATTATTATTATTATTATTATTTATTATTATCCTCAGGTGATGGGGGTTGAAATATTTTCTTTAGTCAAGCAATGTTATATGATAAAAAAAAATTAAAGTGAGTTTCAGCCAGATGTGAGTTGTCAGATCACTTTTATTACCCCTCCTGGCAACAGAACAGGTGATGTATGATACAATTGCCGCCATTAGATCAAGTGGTTTAAGGCTGACAATGCTGCCATCTATTGGCCCAAAATAGATACTGTTACATCACACAGAAGCCAGGCTGGCCTGCTTTGGATGCTCTGCACTTTGTAGAAAGTTTCATCTCTCTCTGCCCAGTTCATTCTGCTAAAAAACAAAGCCTCTATCCCAATTTTAACATCTTCTTTACATTTATAAATTGTATTCAGATTTCCAGGGCAGAAAACACAAAAAGAGTAGTGCAGGTTATTTTAGAGCAGATATCAATAAGGAGTGGTTTAGCTGTCTCACTCCCCGGTTAGAAACCTGGGTGGTCTCTGTATGATTGGCAGGAAACAAAGATGGGCTAAGAGAGAGAGCAAGAGTGGGTGACAGGAGGCGGGTTTGTTGCAAAGTCATTGATATGTTTCTGGAGGGTTTCTTGAGGCTGATGCTGATTATTATTATTATTATTATTATTATTATTATTATTTAAAAGTGAAATAAATAAATAAAAGTGGATAAAGATCAGAAAGTGATGAAAAGAAAGGCAGGGTGGGATGCATGGCTTCACCTGCATTCGACTCAGCATCAAGATGAATCGGAAGGGGAGAATAGCTTTGCTTCACCTTCTGCACTGCCTGACTACTGTGAGAAGAACAGACTGTGCGTAAGGGGGAAGAAGAATGTTGAGAAGAAGGCAGCTGAGAATGGGTGAAATAGGAGACATTTAGGGCGCTTCCTGATGGAGGGCTTCTAGCGCTACTGATCAAAAGGCATTGCACAGCTATTCCATGGTTCCATCCTTCACAGATTTTCTATGGTAAGAAAAGGGAAGGAAGAAGATGCGGAAAACCTAGGAAGGTTACAAATGGAAGACGATGGGCTTTTCTAAACGAGCAATGTATAGTAATTGGCAACTCATGATGTCATCAACAGCCAGGATGTTACACCATGTTGACATCCAATATAAAATCAAAACTAGTGTTATGTGCTGAAGTCACTTTTCAAATTAATAAATTAACCAAAATGCTTATATCTCCCTCATTTTTAAAGATAAAGAGATGAAAGCCACTTCCTGTTTTTATCCCTGAAATTAGAAGGGAGCTGATCATTTGAAACAAGCTATCGATAGCAATTGCCTCCCTGGACATTAAGACTCCTGTTTGGTGTAGGATGTTACTGTATTCCATCCTTCCCCAACCTAGTGCCCTTCAGAAGTGCTGGACTGCAACTCCCACCATGGCCAATGCTGTCTGGGGTTGATGGGAGTTCATTAAACAAACAAAAAACCCTGTGGTTTACAAAACAACGTTAAGGCTCTATAGTTTTCAACCAATCTCCGATCTCGAGGAGCGAATTGTGGGTGGTTTTAAAACCTCAGGAGATCCTCGGGGCAGAGCAGATGGTTGTGAGACCTCCAAACCATCCCAAAAATGTCGGACTGGTTTTTAGGGTCTCTATGAGGCTTGTATTAGTCACTGGAAGTCAACGGAACAGTTCTTCATATAAGGAAAATGCTCAGGTAACCAATAGCCACAGTCTCTTCCCTGATCCTCCAATCCAGTGCTTAGGGGGAGGGATTATATTACCCAGTTGTGCTAGCTGCTAGCTTACAAGTTAGATTACAAGTCCCAGAATTCCTGACGATGGGACATACTGACTTGCAATGATGGGAGTTGTAGTCCAACACCTTTGGACAGCACCAGGTTGGGGAAGGGCTGCTCTAAACAAAAAAAGAGAAGTAGGTGCCCCTAAGTTGTTCATCATCAGTTTTCCACAACCCCACAGTCACCTCTGCATATCCTATTCTCCGTCTTGTCCTCATGATTTATCTGCTTTGGGAGAATGAGAATTTCACTGGCACTTTCTGCCTCCTTAGGGAGGATGTGGCGTTAAGGCTTGTGAGCTTTAACTCCCAATTTCCCTGCTTTTGGGGAAATTGGGAGCTTGGTTGAAAACTGTAGAGCCTTAATCTTGTTTTGTAAACCATAGGTTTTTTTGTTTAATGAATCAATGATGAATTGTGACTGGCCTAATAAAAGTATTACATTAATATGGATTTTATCATTTTTCTTACAGTTCTGTTTGGGGTTGTTGTTGTTGTTTGTTTGCTTGCTTGTTTGTTTCTTGATAAATGCTACAACTGTTGCAAACTGGATATCCCTCCTTCTCGCGGTTAGTGGACACACAACACACATACACTCCTTACCTCAGCTGTCTTCTGGAAGGGGAAAGAAGAGTGGGGGTGGGTGGGTCTGTCTGATGTTCACTTAATGAGCCAAGGAGAGGCAGGAGGTCCCAACAGCTTCTCTCCTGGTACTGCTTGAATGATTGTAAACCACACAGTGTTACGGCCATGATGGGGAGCTGGATAGCAAGGTCCAATCAGTGGAGGCTGGTGGCTCCAGTTTCGGTGGGCCTGTGAATCCATTTTGGGTTTCAGTCAGAGCCAGCCAGAACTCTAAAGGGGCTATCCAAGGCGCTGAACCCATTTTGAGGATAGGGTTCTGCACTTTGGATAGCTACGCTAAGAGATTTTATTGGTTCTGACTGAAACCCAGAATGGATTTACAGCCCTGCCAAAAGTGGAGTCACCAGCCTCCACCAGGTCCAATCCCTTTAGAATGGGGTGGCAAGGGGAGAAATTGACACTCCCAGGCAGTTCATAAACAAAAGCCAAAATGTAGTGACAAGACAACTCCGTTAGGACATGCTGGAAATAGTGGAGGCCAATGCAAATCGTCAGGGCCTCCTGAATCTTTAGGATCATTGGCAAGGAAGAGGAAGGTTTAAAAATGGGCTGGACCTCCCACACTGCCACTACCATTTTATGAGTAGTATGCTGGAGGCTATAACAGCGTTTAACGGCGGAAATATATGTCAGCCAGCTAAAGCCAACGGTATGTTAAAAATAAACCTGTAGAACATCAAAGGGAAACTGACAATGGCTTAATCACATCTCAGAGAGCAAAAGATTGTGCTTAATTCTTTATTGTTCAAATCCAAATGGGATATGTAGGTCCAGGCATGTATTTTAAAGGTGTTACCTGTTTTCATTTTGGAAAATAAAAGGCTTAAAAATTGTATCTGGAGTAATGACACAACTACCTTAGTTTTGTTAAGTAATCATAGAGCTTCAGACCTTCACAATTCCTAAACACCACCTTTTCCCCTAGTTGTCTTCCATTAATAAAAGAAACCATAATCTGAGTGTTTGATTCCACCTGTTCTCTAAAGTCATGAAATCACATTTTTGTATCTGGTTCCTGATGAAGAGGAGGACACCACTGACATGGCAGCGCTTGGACACAAACAAGACTTTCTGTCTCATTTCTCTCTATTTTTCTCTCCCTTTGGGGCCAAATGTCAAACTCATTGCAAAAGAAATAAAACTCATCTTATTTAATTTATACAAGCAATGTATTGAACATATCAAAAACATAGACAATTATAATTAATTGGAGATTTTAAAGATGGCCACTACCAAACAATGAACTTTTCCACTAGGCGTGTGCAAGCCTCAGGCCTCGGATTTGGAAATCTGAATCACAGAGGCCATTTTATCGCGGATCTGCCATTTTATGACAGATCCGCCATTTCCTTAGACAACCCTAGGCCCCCATACAGCCTACAATTCCCAGCATGCAATGCCTGGGAGGCTGTACTTACCAGGACCTAGGAACAGAGGGCATACATGTACTCGCTGCCACCATTGCCTGCTCCTTCGCGCAATCGCCAGCTTCCCAGCAGAATCAGCCGCTGCAATCCAGAATATTCCATTGACCCTAGTGGGGTCCCTGCATGTTCTTCAGGTGCCCTGCAGCCGCCTGGTTCCCCCAAGAGCCACCCACTTCCTTTACCAGAGTGGGTAGCTCTTGGGGGAAGCAGGTGGCTGCAGGGCACCTGAGGAACATGCACGGACCCCTCCAGGGTCAATGGAGTATTCCAGATTGTGGTGGCAGTGGCCGATCTCACCACAAAGCTGGCGATCGCACGGAGAAGCTGGTGATTGCACAGAGGAGGTGGTGATGGTGGCAGTGAGTACATGTATATGCCCTCTGCATGCTGGGAGTTGTAGGCTGTATGGGGGCCTAAGGCTATGAAAGGAAATGGTGGATCCACCATAAAATGGCCTCCTTGATTCGGATTTCCAAATCCAAGGTCCAAGGCTTGCACAGCCCTATTTGAGGAGCATTTCCTTTCCAGCGTTTCCACTACATAACCTCTAGGTGGCATTGTGGTATAGAAGAATAGCCACAAGTGAAAATAGTGTTTTCTTTCACTTTAAGTAATACCATGTTTTTCCCTATTCTAAAAAAACACTGAAAGTGCTGGTTAAACACAGAATTGAAACATGAGTAGGGAATGATGAGCCCACAATAAGTGTAGGAACAGGTTGATATTATGACTGGACTACTTTCCCAGTTTGTTACTCTACCAGGCCCTCTATCTGAAAAACGAAGTGGGAAGGGAAGAAGGGCACAGCCAGCCTTTCCCAACCTTCCACCCTCCAGATGTGTAGGATTACAACTCTCATCAACCCCAGACAGCATTGGCTATCGTGGGAGTTGCAGTCCAGCACATCTGAAGGGCACTAAGTTGGGGAAGGATGGAATACAGTAACATTCTATACCAAACAGTAGTCTTATTGTCCAGGGAGGCAATTGCTATCGATAGCTTGTTTCAAATTATCAGCTCTCCTTCTAATTTCAGGGATAAAAAGAGGAGACATTTGGGAGTTTGTTGTTTTCCTTTTTGTTAAATTAATCCAGTACTTGTAAGTTAATTTACAGTTTGTGAAAGCCACTCTTTAACAATTTAAAGTTATACTGCCTCCTATCTATGGGGCTGAGCAGGGTAGATAGAAACTGGAGAACCAATAAAAATGAGTCTATAATGATCAGCAGTGTTCAATATGATATTACAGAGAGGCTTGCAAGGTTGTTGGGATCAATGGTTCTTTGACTTTTTCTGCAATTCCACATTAGGAATTGCTTAGTGTCTATTTGGCTGGTAGTAAATGCTGTTCTTACTAGTTTGAAACATCAGCAGCAATGAAAACATCATCAGGAATATACCAACATTTAATTCTAGAACAATGTACGGATTTATGAAGTAGTCAAGGTCAAATGAAGGGTTTAATGAGAATTGCAGTGCAGAGGATGGGATGAAATATATAGCCAGGCTGTACCAGTAATGCACATGGAAGGCTCCCACATGGAAGGCTCCTCCTACCTGTAGGTCCCTCTTGCTAGATTGTCACAACTCCATGTCAACATCCTCAGGAACAACATTTTTCTGATGCCAGATTTGTTTTTCTGGAACTTTGGCATACAGCAAAATCTACACTGTTCTCAGGAATGGGAATCCCATCACAGGAGTATTTATGGGAAAGATGCCCAAGAAGGGGGGAAATGGTGGTGTGAATGAGTCCTGGCATTTGATGTACAAATGCCTCAAAGCCAAAGTAGAATCTACACTACTGCTTTTTATTGGTAATTAAGTCCACTGATAAGTGTTGGGTCACATTACACATTCCATATCCTGCTTTTCTAGTGTTATTTCCCGTTTTTGATTCCGTATTTCCCCAAATATCGCAACAGCTGTCACCATGTGCGCTAAGAGGAGGAGGTATAAATATGCAAGAGGGATATAGTGCCATCACGACTGGATCGTATCCATATGAGACGGGGGGGGGGGAATCTACACTACTGCTTTTAAAGTGCTTTAAAGTGCTTTGAAAACGTTTTGAAACCTGTATATGCAGTGTGTCCTGGGCCCCAACAGTTGTCAAAACTGTTATAAAGCGCTTTAAAGCAGTAGTATAGATCCTCCCCCCCACAGGTGTACATCTGGCCCTGGAGCCGCTGTCAAATTCTGTGGGTGAAGCAGGACAATGGCGCGATAAAAAGCCTCGTCCGGAAGCACCGCAGGTGAGCCAAAGAGGACGCGGTTTCGTCCAAAGGGATTGGGGAGGGGGGGGCGTTGTTGTGTTTGCGGTGCCGGTCCAGGTCCAGCAGATGGCGCCATTGCCCAACAGAAAATGTTTAAACAAGCGACGGAAGGCCGGAGAGCGAGACTAGCCGTTCCGAAACGTGGGTTTCCTGCACGCCGGCTCTGCCGGAGCCCCGCCTCTTCCCCTTCTCCGCCTGCAGGACGGAAGAGCAGGCGCGGTGGAGTCCCGTGGTTATAACTGCGCAACCTGCAGCCGAAGTACGTGCGCGCTTTTGTGGTTGCCCTGTCGTGGGAGGGAGTGTTCTATGGCTGCCGGGCTATGAGCCTTTCCACATGGAAGCCGCTCCCTGTGCCGCTCCTTCAGTGGGTAGCAAGCGGGAGACCCCTTCCCCCGGCCACGCTGCTGTTTCTGGGGCAAGGAAAGGACCGGAGTGGGGGGTGGGGTGGAGAAGACGTATCATATATTATTGTATAGATATTTCTTGGCTTCCACGTGCCGCCAGACCCTCTGTTGCCTTTGCTGCAATAGGCTAACAGCTACCTCTCTGGAAAGTCCCAAATTCTCTGTCTGGCTATTGCATCTCCTAGGAATTTGCTTTCCTGGGTGAAGATTATTTATTTATTTAGGGCGCAAGCCTATGCATGGTTAGACAGAGAAAAGGCCTACAGTTCCCACATGGCTGGGGCATGCTGGGAGTTGTAGGCCTTTTCTCTGCCTAAACATGCATAGGCTTGCGCCTTTACAGCATTTTATATCCTGCCCTTTATTCAAAAAGTCTTACAAAGATAACTAGCATGACAGTTATGGAGGAACATGGGCAAGCTGTCTTTACACCACGTCTGATAGCTATGTGCTCTCCAGTAGCAGAGGCACTAAGCCCATGTACACCAGTTGCTGGGGAACATGGGTGGGAGGGTGCTGTTGCACTATGTCCTGCTTGTGGGTTCCTGGTTGACAGCTGTTTGGCCACTGTGAACAGAATGCTGGACTAGATGGACCCTTGGTCTGATCCAGTATGGCTCCACTTACGTCCTTATCTGCCTGTTGGTCTTTCTAGGTCAGCATTATTGACAGTGGCTGGCAATGGCTCCACTGGGATCTGGGCAGGAGCCTTTCTCAGGCCTATCTGGAGATATTGGGAACTGAATCTGGGATGTGCAAGCATATGCTCAGCCGGAGAACTGCAGCCCGCTCTTCATAAAAGTTCTAGACTAGATCAAGGTTTGTCTAAGGCAGGGCTGGTTAACTTATGGCCCTCCAGATGTTTGGGCCTGCAACTCCCAATATCCTTCACCACTGGCTATGCTGGAAGTTATAGGCTAAAACATCTGGAGGGCCACAAGTTGCTCACCCCCATTCTAAGGCATGCTTGGGCTGTGGGGGAGATCAGCAGCTAGAGTTTCCAGCTAATTTATGAACAGAGGCTCTGTGCTTTAAAAACAAAACAAACAGAAAATAACCAGATAGATAGATCAGACTCTTAAGTGAAGCCTTTCTGTGGCTAGAGATGCGGAGAGAGGAGAAATCTGCTCCTGATTAACATCTGCCTTTTATGCAGCAGTTTATTGTTTAGAAATAATGTCAGTTAAAGGCACTATGGGTACAGAGTCTGTCCATAAAGTGACAATTCTTCATGTACTTGGGGCCTCTTGAATTGTATCCATATGCACACTCAATGGTTTCTGAGTAGATGGATATTTGCCAAATGCTAATAATTTAAAAGCTATGGAAAATGTATTAGGAGGGCTGTGGATATTTCACACAAATACAGAATTTGGAATAATTGCAGGATTCTGTATACCTCAGCTTTCATTATAGAAAAATTCTAGCCCCCTTGGCTAGGGAATTAGACTTGAAAGTGTATTGACTCAGAAACCACTAGATGGTGAGGCTGAGGCTGCAATCCTACAGACACTTACTAGGGAGTAAGCACAATTGAACACAGTGGGACTTACTTTTGAGTGGAAATGCATAGTATTGTAGTGAATAGAATTTCTGGTGGTGGAGTTTTAGTAGCTTGAATTATTCCTGGGCACTCCTCAGGAATAATTTTCCACAACCCTCATACATACTTGATGTATAACGTAGTTCACAAGACATGGTAAAGCTGATCGTGGGTTATTTAACCCATGATGACCCATGGCACCCACAAGTGCCACTGTGTCATGTTATGTGAACCTAGCAAGCGTGGGTTAATATGCAGCCTTCACATAAGCTATGGTCTGTTCTTGTTTAACCCTCATGTAACCCCCACTTGCTGGGTTCACGGAATACAAACAGCTCCTGAGCAGGGCTTGGATAAGCAAATTGGCTGTGGGCGCCCCTTATATGCCACAGTCTCACTGTGGGTTAAATAACCCATGCTGCA